>NC_069508.1:169332322-169632322 GCF_027579735.1 Bombina bombina
ATGTTGGGGGGGGGTTGTATTTTTCTTTTACAGGCAAAAGAGCTGAACTTTTTGGGGCATGCCCCCACAAATGGCCCTTTTAAGGGCTGGTAAGGTAAAAGAGCTTTGAACTTTATTTAATTTAGAATAGGGTATGGCATTTTTTTATTTTGGGGGGTTTGTTATTTTATTAGGGGGCTTAGATTAGGTGTAAGTAGCTTAAAATTGTTGTAATATTTTTAAAATGTTTGTAACTTATTTTTTTATTTTTTGTAACTTAGCTTTTTTTATTTTTTGTACTTTAGTTAGTTTATGTAATTGTATTTAATTGTAGTTATTTGTAGGTAGTTTATTTATTTAATTTAATGATAGTGTAGTATTAGGTTTAATTGTAACTTAGGTTAGGATTTATTTTACAGGTAATTTTGTATTTCTTTTAGCTAGGTAGTTATTAAATAGTTAATAACTATTTAATAACTATTCTAACTAGCTAAAATAAATACAAAGTTACCTGTAAAATAAATATAAATCCTAAGATAGCTGCAATATAATTATTATTTATATTGTAGCTATATTAGGGTTTATTTTACAGGTAAGTATTTAGTTTTAAATAGGAATAATTTATTAAAGTATAGCGTAGTGTTAGGTGTAATTATAACTTAGGTTAGTATTTATTTTACAGGTACATTTCTCTTTATTTTAGCTAGGTAAGCTATTAAATAGTTAATAACTATTTAATAGCTATTGTACCTAGTTAAAATAAATTGAAAGTTGCCTGTAAAATAAAAAAAAATCCTAAGATAGCTAGAATATAATTATTTATATTGTAGCTATATTAGGGTTTATTTTAAAGATAAGTATTTAGTTTTAAATAGGATTAATTTAGTTAATAATAAAAATATTATTTAGATTTATTTAATTAATATTTAAGTTAGGGGGGTGTTAGGGTTAGTGTTAGACTTAGGTTTAGGGGTTAATAATTTTATTACAGTGGCGGCGGCGTAGTGGGGGGCAGGATAGGGGTTAATAAATTTATTATAGGTGGCGACGGTGTAGGGGGGCAGATTAGGGGTTAATAAATTTATTATAGGTGGCGACGGTGTAGGGGGGGCAGGATAGGGGTTAATATATTTAATATAGGTTGCGGCGGGTTCAGGGAGCGGCGGTTTAGGGGTTAATACATTTATTATAGTTGCGGTGGGCTCCGGGAACGGCGGTTTAGGTGTTAATATGTATAGAGTAGCTTGCGGTGGGCTCCGGGAGTGGCGGTTTAGGGGGTAATAACTTTTTTTAGTTGCGGAGGTGTAGGGGGGACAGATTAGTGGTGTTTAGACTCGGGGTACATGTTAGGGTGTTAGGTGTAGACAGCTCCCATAGGAATGAATGGGATGTCTGGCAGCAGCGAACTTGTACTTTCGCTATGGTCAGACTCCCATTGATTCCTATGGGATCCGCCGCCTCCAGGGGTGGCGGTTTGAAAACCAGGTACGCTGGGCCGTAAAAGTGCCGAGCGTACCTGCTAGTCATTTGATAACTAGCAAAAGTAGTGAGAATGTGCCGCACTTGTGTGCGGAACATCTGGAGTGACGTAAGAATCGATCTGTGTCGGACTGAGTCCAGCGGATCGAAGCTTACGTCACAAAATTCTACTTTTGCCGGTCTTGAGCCTTTGATAACTAAGGCGAATCAGCCTCGCCACAAATACGCTGCGGAATTCCAGCGTATTTGAGGTTGACGGCTTGATAACTAGGCCCCATGGGCTTACGCTGCCATGAAATTTTACTGTGTTCTTCTGGACAAAATCCCAATTGCTAACGGAATAAGTAATTACCTGCAAATTCAACACTAGAAGCTAAAGGTTTTGATGTGTTTTGTGGGTCAGGTGCATACTATGGCAATTTTGTTAGGTTATGCAAAACACAGGATACACAGTTACACCTTTAACCCCTTCACTGATGAGACATTTAGCACCCTATGCTGAATCATTGTCTTCCACAATTGCACTCTATTCATTTAACTCTTTAAGTGCAGAACCATTTTACACCCCTGTGATTGAGCTGTTTGTTCCATGTTTCATTTAAACATTTTTTTTCCCCAGAAGATTAAGTCATTTTAAAAAATAACTTTAGTTTGACGAAATTATATAGGAAAATGCTGCCATATAAAATGTAAATATAATAATAATCATCATTTTTTAGGGTCTACATGGAAATAATAGCAGAGTAGACAGACGGCTTGATTACAAGTTTTGCGGTACGGCTTTTAAAGCTGAAAAATTGGTCATTACGCTACCTTGCATTTAACTTCAGTGTACGGCGGTGACCATATAAAGTGGAATCTCTGCGCAGGATGTAATCGCCGGTCCAGGATAGCTCCGCTCCACCGGGATGAAGATAGAAGACGCCCCCGAGATGGATGAAGATGTCGCCGCCTGAATGAAGATGGATGTCCGGACTTCAGGAACAGTGAGTAGATATTCTGAGGTTAGTGTTAGGTATTTTTTTATTTTTGGGGTGTTTTTTTTTAAGATTAGGGCTTTGGACAAAGTGTAAAAGAGCTGAATGCCCATTTAAAGACAAATCCCATAGAAATGCCCCTTTAGGGGCAATGGGTAGCTTAGGATTTTTTTAGAGATAGTTTTTTTATTTTGGGGGGTTGGTTGGGTGGTGGGTTTTACTGTTGGGGAAATTTTGTATTTTTCGCCAGGTTAAAGAGCTGTTTAACTTAGGGCAATGCCCTACAAAAGGCCCTTTTAAGGGCTATTGGTATTTTATTGTAGGCTAGGGGGTGTTTTTATTTGGGGGGGTTATTATTATAGGGCTATTAGATTAGGTGTAATTGTTTTTATTTTTGATCATTTCTTTTATTATTTTTTGTAATTTTATATTTTTTTATTTTTTCCTAGTGTTATTTTTTTTTTACATTTGTAATTTAGACTTTTTAATTGGTATTTTTTTTAAATTTTATTAGAATAGTTATGTTAGGTTAGTTAGGTTAATTTATAGTTTAAACTTATTTTTTAAAATTTCACAGGTAAGTTTTTTTTTTTTTTAAGATAGTCATATTGTAATTTTAACTTAAAGTTAGGGGGGTGTTAGGTTTAGGGGTTAATAGGTTTATTTAGGTGTCGGCGATGTCGGGGAGCGGCGGAATAGTGGTTAATAACTTTTATTAATGTCGGTGATGTTGGGGAGTGGCGGATTAGGGGTTAATAACTTTTATTAGTGTCGGGGGCGGTGAATTAGAGGTCTTTAGACTAGGGATTTATGTTAGGGTGTTAGATTTAAACGTAACTTTCTTTTCCCCATAGACATAAATGGGGTTGCGTTACGGCGATTTGCCATTCCGCACTTTTCTAAAACTTCCCCCAATTGATGTCTATGGGGAAAGCGTGCACAAGCACATAAACTCAGCCCTTGCCTTTTGTGTGGTATGGAGCGTAATGCACCATAACGCACAGCACAAGGAGGCTTTTCAGTAATTCATAATGGCAGCGCTATGGAGAGCACACTAACGCAAATTTTTGGGAGTTAGTTTCGCACCCTGTTTAGCGCAAGACTCGTAATCTAGGTGACAATTTCCTAAATATTTCAAACACATATCTTATGGAATCGCATTTAGCATTAAGGGACATGAAACCCAAAATATTTATTTCATGAGTCAGATAGAGAATACAATTTTAACCCTTTGAGTGCTAAGCACTTTCCCACCTTGGTGCTAAGCTGTTCAAAGGATTTCTTTTAGTTTTTATTTTTTTTAACTTTTTTTTTCTTTTTCCAGATCCCCAAGACTTACAATGGTGATTACCTTTCCAACGATGGGTCTTGGGGGTCTGTAGCTGCTTAGATGCCCGAGATACAGGCTTCTAAGCAGCATGCCCCCTTTTCCTATGCTTAATATTGTTAAGTTTAAATAAAGTTGCGCAGTGACGTCATCACGTCATTGTGCGTGACATCACCATGCTTAACGTGAAGCCCTGGCGATGCTTGTCACTATACAGCCCCGATCGCCGGGGCAGGAGCGGGTGGGAGCCCCCAGATCTCCCTCAAGGTGGGAGAGTGCTAACGACGGCTCTGAGCCGTCGTTAGCACTTGAGTGGGAAACTCTGCGACGGCACAGAGCCGTCGTTAGCACTGAAAGGGTTAAAGTACATTCCAATTTACTTCTACGATCCTTTTTACTTAATTATTTAGATATCCTTTTTTGAAGAAATAGCAACGCTCATGTGTGAGCCAATTACACGAGGCATCTGTGTGTAGCTACCAATCAGCAGCTAATGAGCCTATTTATATGCTTTTCAACAAAGGATATCAAGAGAATGAAGCAAATTAGATAATAGAAGTAAATTGGAAAGTTGATTAAAATTGTATGTTCTTTCTAAAGCATGAATGAAAAATTTGTTTTTTTGTCCCTTTAGTTCACCTTCCCAACACACCAAAATATAGGTTTTTATAACTTTATTGTTCAATTACAGTAATTAAAAATCAACAGACATACTGTACTATGAGGCCTATTTATCAAAGGTCTTGCGGACCTGATCCGACAGTGCGGATCAGGTCCGACAGACCTCGCTGAATGCGGAGAGCAATACGTTCTCCGTATTCAGCATTGCACCAGCAGGTCACAAGAGCTGCTGGTGCAACGCCGCCCCCTGCAGATTGATATATAGGTGTAGATATATATTGTACCAAAATAACATCAGCTATATAGAAATATGTCATTATCAATAAATAGAACATATTCTGCTATGTGCAGAACATTGGAATGTGAAATTTTCATATTTTTGTGTTGGGTTAGCGCACATGAGAATATGCGATCGGGTTTGCATGCGAGTTGGGTTTTAGTTTTTTTTCCAATTTATTTGCTCAGTTGACTTCTATGGGGAACAGGTTATTGTGAGCGCAATATAGTAAGTTCAGCTTTTTGAGCGAGTCGAGTTAGGAGCAAGAGCAATAACTTTTTACTTTCTACTCCTGATGCCAGTGTAACCCGACGCACGCAAAACATTTACTTCTAGCGCAATTAGCACTCTACTGAAAGTGCTAAATAGCGCTCCACAAGTAATCTGGCCCTTAGTGAGTAAATTAGTTGACTACGGCATAACTGCCGAAACGCGTCAGCTGATCTCACAGCCACAGCCTACCCATGTGTGCGCTATTTTGTATACCGTAACTTTTAACATTTATCAAATAAAGGATTACCATTTTAACTGACACTCCTGGACCCTGTTCGTTTTTATTTGCAAATTATACGCTCTATAAGTCAGTTTTTTTTCTCTTGAATGATTATTATTAGTCTCAAAATGCTTCTCACATCAGATACTCAGCGTCATTTTGTTTCATGCATGCAGCACCCCTATAGCATACTCAGGTATGCTTATAAACTCACAACTGTAAATGCTGTGAGCCCTGACACTTAAAGGGACATTGTATATTAGATTTTTCTTTGCATAAATGTTTTGTAGATGATCCATTTATATAGCCCATATGGGAGTCTTTTTGTAAAAATGTGTAATTTTGCTTATTTTTAAATAACATTGTGCTGATTTTCAGACTCCAAACCAATCCCCAAAGTTGTAGATGTATACTTATGTCTACAGTCTCCTGCTTGCTCCTGGTTGTATAATGGGTCTTTTTCATATGCAGGAGAGGGGAGAGCTTTTAAGTAAGTTTTTAAAAGGTTTTATACTGAATTTTTACATCTGTCTAAATTCATCATTTATAGTAGTGTCTATTACATGCAGTTGTATGAAAGTTGATTTATACTGTCCCTTTAAACAATGCAGGCTTAGTGGCCAAATTATCAAAGTGCGAGTGAACATGCCGCTGTAGCGGATCATGTCTGCCGCACATCCATAAATGCCGACAGTGTACGCTGTCTGCATTTATCATTGCACAAGCATTCCTTGTGAAATGCTTGTGCAATACCGCCCCCCTGCACATTCGCGTCCAATCGGCCTCTAGCAGGGGGTGTCAATCAACCCAATCTCATCTGATTGGGCTCATTGCTGTCCGCTGCTTCTTAACTCCTAATTCTGGCGAGCCTGAAGGCTCGCACGGAAAAAGATGCATACGGATGCTTACTTGATAAGCTGTATGAAAAGAATACTGAAACATTATTTATAGTGAAATATAAAATATGCTTCTTTGCTTTTTAAATTTATGTCCATTTAAATCTATTTTTGTTCTATTATGAAGAGAATACATTCTATTACTTTTTATCAGTTTGAAAAAAACAAAACGCTGGCTTTTTCCTCCAGAGCAAAATAAATTGTATTTGCAAAACTTAAATCTAAAAGTAAAAATGCTTTGCAATACAAATATCTTTCTTTCAGTTCATTGGGGAATATGGAGTTTTTAGCTGTATAATTTAGAATTGATGCGTTAAGCATAAATCTCTGCCTTATTGTTTCAGCATAAATATCTCAGTTTCCCAAGCATCATCTGTAACAAGGTGTTGCAAATTAAAATTTCACCCTTAATTCAATGGCAGTTTGCACATGCAAATTTGAGATACTTTCAATAATAATTTTTAATATACTGTATATACATATTAACACATTTTGCATTTTTACATATGTACATGCTTTGATCTAAGCTTTAATTTAATCATTACACACAATTAAAGGGATAGTCTAGTCAAAAATAAACTTTCATGATTAAGATAGAGCAGGCAATTTTAAGCAACTTTCTAATTTACTCCTATTATCAATTGTTCTTCTTTCTCTTGGTATCTTTATTTAAAAAAAAGCTGGAAAGTAAGATTAAGAGCCGGCCCTTTTTTGTTTCAGCACATGGATAGCGCTTGCTGATTGGATGGTTACATTTAGACACCAATCAGCAAGCGCTACCCAGGTTCTGAACCAAAAATGGGCTGACTTCTAAGCTTACATTCCTGGTTTTCAAATAATAATACCAATATAACAAAGAAAAATTGATGACAGGAGTAAATTAGAAAGTTGCTTAAAATTGTATGCTCTATCTGAATCATGGCAGTTTAATTATAACTATACTATCCCTTTAAGTGCAAACTTTAGCCCCTCGGGATGCAGAGAAAGTCATTGTATTGTAAATGTTTTTTGCAGATTATAATATTTAATATAATAAAACATTTTTAAATGCATAACTTATACTTTAAAAACTGCAGTCAGACCATTTTTTTTAAAGATGATCTCACCTTAAAGGGACACGGAAAAAATAATTCTTTCATGATTCAGACAGAGCATACAATTTGAAACAATTATATTATTCTATTATCAAATATGCTTCCTTCTCGTGGTATTCTTTGCTGAAGAGATACCTAGATAGGTAGTGTGCACATATCGGGAGCACTACAAAGCAGGAAGAAGCGCTGCAATCTATTGGTCTTGCTAATGTATAACATTCCTACTGCTGCCATTTAGTGCTCCAGATACATGCACACTCCTGAGCTTACCTCTCTGTTTTTCAACAAGGGATACCAAGTGATCAAAGAAAATGTAATAATAGAAGTAAATTGGAAAGTTGTTTAAAATGACATGCTTTGGGGCCTATTTAACAAGGTGCGGATGGACATGGTCCGATATTGTGGATCATGTCCGCCGCACATCGATAAATGCAGACAGCGTACGCTCTCGGCACTTATCATTGCACCGGTGCAATGCCGCCCCCTGCATGGGGTGTCAATCAACCCGATCGTATTGGATCAGGTTGATTTCTTGCGAGTTCTGTCCGCCTCCTCAGAGCAGGCGGACAGGTTATGGACTTCATAACTTGTGTTTCTGGCCTGAAGGCTCGCCAGAAACACGGGGCATCAAGCTTTATACAGAGCTTGATAAATATGCCCCATAGTCTGAATCATGAATGAAAAGCATTGGATTTTAAGGGACGATAAAGTTCTGTGTACAACTTGTTCTCTCCTGTACCTACAACTGTCTTTAAAGCAGTTTAAAGTGCGGCCATCCTGGTAGGCACGTATACAGCATCATGTGACAAAGGCAGTGCACTTTCACCTATCAGTGATGTTTCTGGCTTTTTCACAGCTGTACCCTGCTCTTTGGGTTAGCACACACAATAGAAAGCAGAAGAGGGTTTTTTGCAGTTTTTGTTTTACACAATTTAAAAGTTACATAACAAATATGAAAAACTTTTTTGCGTAATATACAGCGATGCAGCCGCTGTAAATATGCAGATCTAGTGCTTTGTATTGTGCTTGATATGGCTTGTCCCCAAGACCAATATATTGCTGATCTGTAAATGTACACTAACGTTGTCTCAGGCTAGTGTAGACTTATCTTGTGAGTTCTGGACAAGGATAATTTCTTAAGCTTTGTCAGATAACTGGGTATTAAGATAAAGTGTAAAGTTTTAAAAATAATACGAAAAATCACGGAAGGGGATTTGAGATATTGGGCGTGCAAATCTTTTTTCCTTATGGATATCAGGGTAGGATATACAGCCCAGGTGTCTGAAGGCACCAAAATCTGAAGCTCACGCGCTTCCTGCTCACCACTCACTGCTGTGCCGACAGCCTTAATAAAATTGCTGCCAGCATGCGCGACATACGTCTTCCCCCACGCATGTGCAATGTATGCGGGGCCTTAACAAAGATGAGTGCTGCAGATGTGTGGCGCTGTAATTTCACTGGAAGGAAGATTTCCTTACCATGATATATTCTAGGACATTTCGGGGCATATGTATCAAGCTCCGAAAGGAGCTTGATGCCCCGTGTTTCTGGCGAGTCATCAGACTCGCCAGAAACAGCAGTTATGAAGCAGCGGTCACAAAGACCGCTGCTCCATAACCTGTCCGCCTACTCTTAGCAAGCGGACAGTCATCACCGGAAATCAATCCGATCGAGTACGATCGGGATGATTGACACCCCATGCTGGCGGCCCATTTTCCGCGAGTCTGCAGGGGGCGGCGTTGCACCAGCAGCTTTTGTGAGCTGCTGGTGCAATGCTAAATACAGCGAGCGTATTGCTCGCCTTATTCAGAGAGGTCTGGCGGATCTGATCCGCAGTGTCGGATCAGGTCCGCCAGACCTTCATAACTAGAGGCCTTAGCCTCTGTCTGCTGCTTTGGTTTCCCCCATGCATGACACACCGTCCTTCATGCACCATGCGTGGTGCTTGTGCAGGGAGAGTACAGTGCTGATCTGTCTGCTACACTGTCTGACCGCCAGGCAAAAATATACATATTTAGACATTAATGTAAGTTAAAGTCCTTTGGCTGCCTTTTTTTCTAACACCTGAGAGCTCATATCTTTGAGTCGTCATAATTTTTATGTGCATTATTTTTTAAAATATTTTTTATTAGATAGAGTTATTATGAGTGTAACTGTACTTTGTAATGTATTTTTGATGTATTTTGCATCACGTAGGGGCATATTTATTGAACTCTGTACGGAGCTTGATGCCCCATGTTTCCGGCGAGACTTCAGGCTCCGGCGAGCCTTCTAAAGACAGCTGCTCCAAAACTTGTCCACCTGCTCTGAGGCGGCAGACAGAAATCAACCTGATCGAACATGATCGGGTTGATTGACACCCCCTGCTAGCGGGCAATTGGCCTTAAATCTGCAGGTAGCGGTATTGCACCAGGAGTTCACAAGAACTGCTGGTGCAATGATAAATGTAGAGAGCGTATGCTGTTGGCATTTATCGATGTGCAGCGGATATGATACGCTACATCGTATCATGTCCACTCGCACTATAATAAATTGACCACTTAATGTTTTGCGAAACAGTTAACCAGAGCTCTGAGGACACAGTCATCATTATATAGTAAATCTCGATTACGCTCACGTGTTTACTTTCAACTTGTAATACAAGTGATAAACCTGATGCACGCAAACACCTACAATAAACCCATTTTTGCTTGCGCATAACTGTTAGCTCGCCACTTGTAATCTGGCCCTTTGCACAAAGGTAATGCATTAACTGGATCATATATTTTATTTGTGACTTTTCTAAAATGTATCTGTCCACAATTGTCTATTTTAAATCTTAGTTTTTTTTTCTAGTTTAATTTTTATCAGAAAACAATTTAACATTTTGATCGATCACAATCCTTTAGAAAAGATTATCAAATGATTTATCTGTAAAAAATTTAATAGGCTTTAATGGTGAATTTTGTAGAAAACCATTAGATAATGTTTTCTACATGATTGTAATCAGCCCCTTTGTTTTATGATGCACACAAGGACTGCAGCCTCAGCCATGAAACAATATGTGAGCTGTCCATGGTGCTGAAGGACTCAACACTGTATGTAGGAGAAAAATCCAACTCATAACATATAAGGGCTATAAATGTCAAAAATAACATAATAATGTCGAGATTCATTAATGTAACATAACACCAGTAACCATGGTAGTACCTTACAGGCAGGTTATTAACTTGCTAACCTGAAGGTGCGCTAAGCATAAATTGCACTTTGCCAAAGGGAAAATATTGGATTCTTCAATAAGTTCTGAAATATGCTTTATATATATATATATATATATATATATATATATATATATATATATATATATATATAAAGTATGCAAAGGGCCAGCACTCACGGTTACCAGACAACCACCCAGGGTGCTTCCAGGATCAAAGTATAGGTAGTGGAGAAAAGGATGCACTCGCCAGGATTTTCAAATGGATTTTCAAATGGTTCAAATGGTTACCTTTATATACCCACTGTATATATATGTTATCAGTATAAAAGACACCTGTCCGCAACCTCGAACAGTCACACTCCAAACTCCACTATGGTGAAGACCAAAGAGCTGTAGAAGGACACCAGAAACAAAATTTTAGACCTGCATCAGGCTGGGAAGACTGAATCTGCAATAGGCAAGGTGAAGAAATCAACTGTGGGAGCAATAATTAGAAAATGGAATACATAGAAGACCACTGATAATCTCCCTCGATCTGGGGCTCCATGCAAGATCTCACCCCGTGGGGTCAAAATGATCACAAGAACAGTGAGCAAACATCCCAGAACCACACAGGGGACCTAGTGAATGACCTCCAGAGAGCTGGGACCAACGTAACAAAGGCTACCATCAGTAACACACTACAACGCCAGGGACTCAGATCCTGCAGTGCCAGACGTGTCCTCCTGCTTAAGCCAGTACATGTCCGGGCCCATCTGAAGTATGCTAGAGAGCATTTGGATGATCCAGAAGCGGATTGGGAGAATATCATATGGTCAGATGAAACCAAAGTAGAACTGTTTGGTAGAAACACAACTCGTCATGTTTGGAGGAGAGAGAATGCTGAGTTGCAACCAAAGAACACCATACCTACTGTGAAGCATGGGGGTGGCAGCATCATGCTTTGGGGCTGTTTCTCTGCAAAGGGAACAGGACGACTGATCCGTGTACATGAAAAAATGAATGGGGCCATGTATTGTGAGATTTTGAGTGCAAACCTCCTTCCATCAGCAAGGGCATTGAAGATGAAACGTGGCTGTGTCTTTCAGCATGACAATGATCCCAAACAAACCGCCCGGGCAATGAAGGAGTGGCTTCGTAAGAAGCATTTCAAGGTCCAGGAGTGGCCTAGCCAGTCTCCAGATCTCAACCCGAAAGAAAACCTTTGGAGGGAGTTGAAAGTCCGTGTTGCCCAGCGACAGCCCCAAAACATCACTGCTCTAGATGAGATCTGTATGCAGGAATGGGCCAACATACCAGCAACAGTGTGTGAAAACCTTGTGAAGACTTACAGAAAACGTTTGACCTCTGTCATTGCCAACAAAGGATATATAACAAAGTATTGTTATAAAGAGATGAACTTTTGATATTGACCAAATACTTATTTTCCACTATAATTTGCAAATAAATTCTTTCCAAATCAGACAATGTGATTGTCTGGATTTGTTTCCACATTTTGTCTCTCATAGTTGAGGTATACCTATGATGAAAATTACAGGCCTCTCTCATCTTCTTAAGTGGGAGAACTTGCACAATTGGTGGCTGACTAAATACTATTTTGCCCTACTGTATATATATATACAGTATATATATTTATACAGTATATATATATATATATATATATATATCTTGCAATACATGTTGTAACAGTGATTTGAAGGGATATAGTAAATAGCAAGGTGTTGGACAGGGTATGGCTCAAATCGATTATGTGTGTGTGTGTATTTGTATGTGTGTATATATATATATATATATATATATATATATATATATATATATATATATATATATATATTTGTATGTTTATTTATGTATGTAATACTCCCTTCCCAGTCATATACCATATCCCTTAAAATCACTTTTACAATAATTTTCTTAATAACAAACCTTTATATCATAATATATATATATATATATATATATATATACAGTATATAAAACACAGGAATGGACTGCACTCATAGACTGGACTGGGTACACATCCTAAGCCACAGCAAACTCCACAGCCCTGAACACTGACAGACAGCTGCAAAGTTTCCAGCAACTCAAGCAGTTAACCCCAGAGTAGCCTGGGTGACAGGTCCGCAGGGAAGCATTACAAACATAATCAACACAACACAGAGAAAACCCGGCACTCGCCAGCAGATTCACAGCAATGTTTAAAAGCAAAACTGGGGGAAGTCAGTTACATTTGGCGCCAAAGGATCAAGCCCAAGACCACAACAAGGTCTCCCCCTTCCTGGGACCCTAAACCAGCACCCACACAATGCATACTTCCAAACAAACCAACTGGGAACCTCCCAGGGTGACACAGGCTTTTGTAAACTCCCCTATGTAAATACAAAACACAGGAATGGACCGCACTCACAGACTGGACTGGGTACACATCCTAAGCCACAGCAAACTCCACAGCCCTGAATACTGACAGACAGCTGCAAAGTTCCCAGCAACTCAAGCAGTTAATCCCAGAGTAGCCTGGGTGAAAGGTCCACAGGGAAGCATTACAAACATAATAAACACAACACACAGAAAACCTGGCACTCGCCAGCAGATTCACAGCAATGTTTAAAAGCAAAACTGGGGTAAGTCAGTTACATTTGGCGCCAAAGGATCAAGCCCAGGACCAGCTTTGCAGGTGTCTGTCAGTGTTCAGGGCTGTGGAGTTAACAGTGGCTTAGGATGTGTACCCAGTCCAGTCTGTGAGTGCGGTCCATTCCTGTGTTTTGTATTTACATAGGGGAGGTTGCAAAAGCCTGCGTCACCCTGTGAGGTTCCCAGTTGGTTTGTTTGGAAGTATGCATTGTGTGGGTGCTGGTTTAGGGTCCCAGGAAGGGGGAGACATTGTCGTGGTCCTGGGCTTGATCCTTTGGCGCCAAATGTAACTGACTTCCCACAGTTTTGCTTTTAAACATTGCTGTGAATCTGCTGGCGAGTGCCGTTTTTGTGTGTGTTATATATATATATATATATATATATATATATATATATATATATATATATACCACACACAGCAGATAAAGTCTGTCACTCTCTTGCAAGTACACAGCTAAGATTAAAAGCAAAAATGGAAGAGTTAGTTACCGCCAATAGGGTCAAGTCCAGGAACCACGTCAAGGTCTCTTACCTCCTGGTCCATATTCACAGCCTAAAAATGCATACTTTGAACCCCACAAGGGTATACAGGCCTTATGTAACATCCCTAGACACATAAAAAACACAGAAATAGACTGCACTCTGAAACTGGACTGGGTACACATCCTATGACCCAGAAAAATGCACAACCCTGGGTGCTCAATAGCACTCACAGTCAGCTGCACAGTCTCCAGAGACCCATTCAGTTAATCCTAAATCTGTGTGCAAAGCCCATAGGGGAAATTACAAAACAAATAATAAAAAACAAAAATGGAAGAGTTAGTTTAATCCTAAATCTGGGTGCAAAGCCCATAGGGGAAATTACAAAACAAATAATAAAAAACAAAAATGGAAGAGTTAGTTTTGCATACTTTGGCTGTGAATAGGGACCCAGGAGGAAAAAAGACCTTTATGTGGTTCCTGGGCTTGACCCTTTTGGCCAGATGCGGTAACTAGCTCTTCCATTTTTTGCTGTAATCTTAGCTGTGTACTTGCATGAGAGTACTGTATAGAATAACAATCCACTCCTTCAGTATAAATAAAAGAAGAACTTTCAGTACGTCTTAAAAACATAGGAGGAAACGTCAATCCAACTTCATAGCGGGTGCAGCACTCTGGCTTACGCGTTTCAGCTAACTAGTCGCAATCCTAGCCTGTTAGTGCTGTGCCTTACACTCGACTTTAAAACACAAAGGATAAGCTCATTGGCTCTGCTGCAATCTAAATTAAAAGAAAATATATGACCACTAGATTAACCATTTTGTAGTCGGCTATAGGTAAGAGGAAAGACATTTAAGCTACTTATGACAGAATACAGAATATGTGCGCATAATGACATGTTGTAAACTCAATTGTTGAGCTGAAAAAATTTAGTTACTGTCATACTAAAGCTCAAATGCTGAAATTATGAGCTCATATGTAAATAAAAAACTTTATGTATACTCTCTACAGTTACTGTCTGTATTAATAAATGATAAGGTACAGGGATAGGCTCTATATCAGTAAGAAGCAGTGTTACTACCTGCTGCAAATATTGCAATCAGGGTAAATCAGATATCTTAAGTATTGGAGGTGGCTTCACACAAATATTGGATACAGAATGACTCCAAAAGTGCCCCGGGTTGCTTGTCAGCATGTAACGTATTAAGGGACTTACCCCCTGTCTGACATGGATCTAGCAGTTTGTTCCTGTTGGTTCAAGGTGTTTTTCTGCAGCTGAGCTGTCAAGATGGATCGTGCCAGGAGATCTGCGGTGGTGCCCAAGCGCTTCAGGGAGTCCATGGTGTCACCTCCTCATCGTAGGATACCTGCAGAAAAACAGATTAGTATTCAGGGGGAGGGAGAGCCTGTTCTCCCCCTCCTTCTTCTGTTTCCTCATCATACAATGTACTCCAGTCACCCCCTTCTGCCCCTGACTCGGGTTCATCGGAGGGGAGTGATCTGGCCCCTGCTTCAGATGTGCTAGACCCGGATCGTAGTTCCCATGATGATTTTTCCCTCTCTGGAACGCCTTCCCTGTCAGGCGTTACAACCCCGAACCTCCCCCTACTTTACTAACTGCTGTGACACACAGGGGAACGGCATATGCCACAGCTCTTGCCCCCTCATGCCAGCAGACTTGTTGGCGGAGGCTTTGTCGGCTGTATGGTCGTTGGTTAGGGTCATCATGGCCATGGTGGCCCATGGGGCAACTCCGGAGGCGATCTCCTTCTCCGGTGCCTCTATCCCCTCCTTTCAGCTCCCTCCTAGGCATGCCGTGTCGACAGAAGTGTAGGCCTCAGCAGCATGGCGGCCTGGCCCTTCACTTCCGGTTTTGCGGTCCTCCAGACGCAGTCGATGATGTAACTTCCGGTGACGTCACCAACCGGAGCACAGCAGTCACACATGGCAGAACAGCTACCAGAAGCAAACGGAGGGCCTTATCCACACCCACCGGTAGGATGAGAGTACCCACTGTGACCGGTGCGGATGGGGGTGCGGCCAGGGGACCTATGCAGCACGCAGCAAAAACAGTTAGAGGCGCAGCAGCTATACTAAGGGGCAAGGCTAGAAGGCAAGCGCAGGTTCAGAGGCCACATATGCAGAGCCTCTCAAGTATGAGTGTGGACAGCATGCATGTACAGGAGCAGGGAGCACAGTTATCAGCAGGGGTAGTTTCAGCATCAACCCTCATTGTCAGAACTTTGCCTGTTAGTTTGCATGGAGCGACTGGCTTAACTGTAGGGGGTGATAAGAGTGGGAGAGGCCTGCAAACCATAAGCCTGGGTACTCCCATCCCCCTTGTTTCTACTCCTCAGGTGGTGACATCTGGATCTGGCCACATGGAGCTTCAAGGTAGGATGGTTCCCCTAGGTCAAGTGGTGAAGGTGAGGTCCAGTAGTGATTCAGACTCAGATTGTGGGCATTCATTAGGGTTAAATTCTAAGGGGCAAAGGAGGACAGCTAAGCAGGGGGCTCCCTCTGGGATAGTTGGGCCAGCAATGGTTATCTCAGGGTTTTCTAGTTAGGAGCCAGGCACGAACATTCCTCAAGGGATGGTGCAGCCAGCAGTCGGGTACACTAGCATGGTTAGTGCAGGTAGCACATCAGGGGCCCCAGTGCCTTATGGTGTGGCGCAGGTAGCAGGATCTGTAATTTCTCCAAGAAAGGTTGCCATGTGCAGGGATCTTACTCCTGTTTTGTCCCTTTTCTTCATGCCCACCTTAAACCTAAAATCATGAATAAGATTAGAGACACAAAGTATGTTAATGTGTTTGAGCTCTCGGTAGAGGCCCATAGAGAAAAAGAACGCAGCGAAGACGGTACTGGTCCGAAGAACGTGAAGCGCCCTGATAATTATCTCGAGTGGCTTCAGTGCTTTCGAGTTCTAGCATCATGCTATATAGAGCATCACCCCAATAGGGCTAATGACATCATTAAATACATGGACACTATTGACTATCAGCTAGATTACGAGTTTTGCGTTATGACTCCAAAAGCATCGTTATGGCCCATAACAATGCTTTTTCACTAACGCCACTATTACAAGTCTTGTCAGAATAGGTGTACCACACACCTTTTTGGCCGCCACGCAACGTCAGTATTGCATTTTAAGAAAAAAACGTTTTCAATGGGACTTCCATAGCGCCGGTATTACTAGTTTTGCGGTGAGGCCAAAAAGTGAGCGGTACAGCCTAAAATGACAAGATCTGTATTTTTATTTCAAAGGTAAGTTTGTATTTATTTTAACTAGGTAGACTAGTTATTAAATAGTTATTAACTATTTACTAGCTACCTAGTTAAAACAAATACAAAGTTACCTGTAAAATAAAACCTAACCTGCCTCACACTAAAACCTAACATTACAATAAAATGAAATTAATTAATTTAATCAAATACAATTATCTAAATTACCAAAAAAAAAAACACTAAATTACACAAAATAAAAAACGAAATTATCAAAAATTAAAACAAATTACTCCTAATCTAATAGCACTATCAAAATAAAAAAGCCCATAGCCTACACTAAACATCCAATGGCCCTTAAAAGGGTCTTTTGCGGGGCATTGCCCCAAAGAAATCAGCTCTTTTACCTGTAAAAAAAAAATACACCCGCCCAACAGTAAAACCCACCACCCACCCAACCAAACCCCCCAAATAAAATAAACCTAAGCTAACCATTGCCCTGAAAAGGGCATTTAGCTATTTTACATAGCCCAAACCCTAATCTAAAAATAAAACCCACCCAATAAACCCTTAAAAAAACCTAACACTAACCCCCACCCACACAACCAAACCCCCACTTATAGTTTTCGAAGACTGGACATCCATCCTCATCCAAGCGGCAGAATTCTTCATCCAAGCGGGCAGAAGTCTTCATCCAGACGGCATCTTCTATCTTCATCCATTCGGGGCGGAGTGGGTCCATCTTCAAGACATCCGGCGCGGAGCATCCTCTTCTTCCGATGGTCAATGTAGAATGAAGTTTCCCTTTAAGGTACGTCATCCAAGATGGCGTCTCTTACATTCCGATTGGCTGATAGAATTCTATCAGCCAATAGCAATTAAAGGGGAAAAGAAAAAATCCTATTGGCTGATTGCAATCGGAATGTAAGGGACGCCATCTTGGATGACATACCTTAAAGGGAAATTTCATTCTACATTGACCATGGGAAGAAGAGGATGCTTCATGCCGGATGTCTTAAAGAAGGACCCGCTCCTCGCCGGATGGATGGATGAAGATAGAAGATGCCGTCTGGATGAAGACTTCTGCCCGCTTGGATGAAGACTTCTGCCAGCTTCGATGAGGACTTCTGCCGTCTTGGATGACGACTTCTGCCGCCTGGATGAGGATGGATGTCCGGTCTTCGAAAACTGTAAGTGGATCGTCTGGGGTTAGTGTTAGGTTTTTTAAGGGTTTATTGGGTAGGTTTTATTTGTAGCTTAGGGTTTGGGCAATAAAAGAGCTAAATACCATTTTAAGGGCAATGCCCATCCAAATGTCCTTTTCAGGGCAATGGTTAATTTAGGCTTATTAAGGTTTTATTTGGGGGGGTTTGGTTGTGTGGGTGGTGGGTTTTACTGTTGGGGGGTTGTTTGTATTTTTTTTACAGGTAAAAGAGCTGATTTCTTTCAGGCAATGCCCCGCAAAAGGCCCTTTTATGGGCCATTGGCAGTTTAGTGTAGGCTAGGATTTTTTCTATTTTGGGGGGCTTTTTTATTTTGATAGGGCTATTAGATTAGGAGTAATTTGTTTTTATTTTTGATAATTTCGTTTTTTAGTTTGTGTAATTTAGTGTTTATTTTTTTTGTAATTTAGATAATTTGATTAATTTAATTTATTTCATTTTATTGTAATGTTAGGTTTTAGTGTAAGGCAGGTTAGGTTTTATTTTACAGGTAAGTTTGTATTAACTATTTACTAACTAGTCTACCAAGTTAAAATAAATACAAACTTAGCTGTGAAATAAAAATTAAACCTAAGATAGCTACAATGTAACTATTAGTTATATTGTAGCTAGCTTAGGTTTTTTTTTTACAGGTAAGTATGTATTTAGTTTTAAATAAGTTTCGGGGTGTTAGGGTTAGGGTTACGTTAGGTTTAGGGTTATGCTTAGGGTTAGGGTTACTCTAGGGTTAGGGGTTAATATATTTATTTAGTGTTAGTGATGTTGGAGGCCAGAGGTTTAGGGGTTAATAACTGTAATGTACTTGGTGGTGATGTTAAGGACGGCAGATTAGGAGTTAATAAGTGTATTTAGGTGGCGTCGATGTTAGGGGCAGGAGATTAGGGGTTAATAACTGTAATGTAGGTTTCGACGATGTCAGGAGCAGAAGATTAGGGGTTAATAGTTTTATGTAGGTGGCGGTGATGTTAAGGGTGGAAGATTAGAGGTTAATAACATTATGTAGGTGGCGGCAGATTAGGGGTTAATACCTGTAATGTAGGTTGCAGTGATGTCAGGGGCAGCAGATTAGGGGTGTTTAGACGTGGTTTTTATGTTAGGGTGTTAGGTTTAAACATAACTTTTTCTTTCCCCCATAGACATCAATGGGGCTGTGATACAGAGCTTTTATTTCCGCGAAATGCAGGTGCTAGGCTTTTTTTTGCCGGCTCTCCTCATTGATGTCTATGGGGAAATCGTGCACGAGCGCATCAAAGCAGCGCTTAAATTTGGGTGAGGCATGGAGCTCAACGCCACCATATTGTCCGTGCAAGCCTGCTTTTTACAAACCTGTAATAGCAGCGCTATGAAAGGTGAGTGATGAAAATAACATACATGAAATTAGCGAGCAGCCATAAAGCCATAACTTGTAATCTAGCCGTATGTCTATGTTAGATACGGCAAACACCTATGGCGTAGCTACGACATGGAATTTTGCCGTAAGCTGTCCGGGAACCCCGTCTTGACTTTTTGGGGCAATGGACATGCATCTCTGGGCCTGCTTGGGACCAGGGCAGTCCAATTGCTCAGCCCGAGGCTCAGCATTTGGCTGTGGCACGCAACCCACAGGGTGTTCAGCATAAAGCGAGGCAATGTTGGAAATACAAGAAAAAGGAAGTAACTGCTCCTTTCAACATGTTTGCCTCTATTGCAGTGGGCCACACCCCGGGTTGGAATGTAGCCGTAGAAAGGACAGTGCAGGGTCAAAGGAGCCCACCCCTCTGAACCTGGCTGAAATTAAGCCATGGTTGGACACCTACCCCGATAGGGAGGTGGCCAGGACACTATTTTTAGGAATTAGAGATGGGTTCAGCATACCTGTCTCTTCTCAGGTGCTGGAGGCTAAAAGGCACAGAAACCTTAGGTCAACAAGCGAGTATCCTGGGGTGGTATAGGACAAATTAGGTAAGGAGGTCTTGCTGAGGCGCATTGTGGCTCCATTTTCCGCTTTACTGATACCTGATTTGATGGTTTCGACCTTAGGGGTGGTACCAAAGAAGGAACCGGGTAAATTCAGGATTATACAACTCTTGTCATATCCCAAGGGTCAGTCAGTAAATGACGCCATAGATCCAGTGATTAGTTCAGTACATTACCAGTCATTTGATCAGGTGCTCAACCTGATGAAACAAGAAAGGTATGGGTGTTTGATGGCAAAGCTGGATATTGAATCTGCATTTCGCCTACTTCCCATTCATCATCGTCCGCCATCATTCTGGTTGATGGGCATCAAATTCGAGTGCTTATTCTATGTAGACAGATGTTTGCCAATGGGCTGCTCAGTCTCTTATGCCTACTTCGAGACGTTCAGTTTGTTCTTGCATTAGGACGTAGAGTTGGCAGCTGGTGGAGGCACTATTGTGCACTACCTGGACGACTTCTTGCTAGTATGGGCTCCTCGGTCGGGTGCATGTAATCAGTTAATGGAGATAATGAGGGAACTAATGCAGAAGTTTGGTGATCCTCTTGCAGAGATTAAAACACAGGGCCCTTGCACAAAACTTACCTTTTTGGGCATTAAGATAGACTCAGTAGCCATGCTCTGCTGCCTGCTGGAAGATAAAGTCCGGCGAATGCTAGAAGCGGTTTCTATGGCTGCTGCAGCACATAGGATACCTTTGCGGAAGTTTCAATCGCTATTAGGGCTCCTGAATTTCCCCTGCAGGGTGATTCCCATGGGTCGGGTCTTTAACCGATGCTTGGAGGAGCAATTGAAGAATGGAGGTAGGAAAAGTAAGCAGATCAGAATCACGTCTGATATGAGGGAGGATTTGTGCATTTGGCAACGTTAGAGTTCAATGGGGTTCTATTGTGGAGAGAAGGCCCGATATCTAGCCAGACATTGCATCTTTACACGGATGCAGCTGGCACTTTTGGCTACGGGGCGAACTTTGAGGGTGAGTGGAGTGCAGAACCGTGGCCAGTAAGCTAGGCCAAGCAAGGTTTCACAAAAAATCTTACCCTGTTGCAACTGTTTCCAATAGTGATTGCAGTGGAATTGTGGGGCAACAGATTGAGGGACTGTTCCATAATTTTCTGGTCTGTCAACCTAAGCATTGTCTTTCCATAAACAAGTTGTCTGCCTCTTCTCAGATAGTCATGAGGTATCTGCAGTACTGAAATGCTTGCTGCTGAATATTAACTTAGAGGCACGGCATGTGCCAGGAGTTAAGAACGTAGTAGCGGATGCATTATCCAGATTTCAGTGGGCGCAGTTTAGGAGATTGGTGCCAGTGGCTGCAATTAATGGCCTACCATGTTCCCCCTCTTATATGGCAGATCGCAGGAGGTGGGATGAGGTGTTACCTTTAGTACGGGCGTCACTAGGTCCGTGAACATGGAAGGCCTTTAAGCATCATTGGGAAGAGTGGGTACGTTTTTGTCAAGAGAAGTCAGTCTCCCCGAATAATGGATCTCAGGTACTGGTGTTAGACTGGTTGTTGCATTTACGGAATGAAGGAGTTAGGAAAGGTGGCGTGCATGGGAGATAGTCTGCTGTGGCATTCTTTATTAGGATGTATGGGTTGCATGATTTCTCTAGTACATTTCTAGTAATCAACTAGTGAAAAGTTGGGGTCAGCTAGAACCATGTCAGCAGGATGTAAGGGAGCCGATTACGGGGCAACGATTGCGCAATTTAATCCATCTTCTTCCCCAAGTCTGTTCAATCAACTTCGAAACATGCCCTTGCTTTCTTTGGATCCTTGCGGGTCGAGGAGCTAGTGTCTCCTTCCAAGCAGACTTGTGGTAAAGGGGTTCAAGTAGAACATGTTCGGGTCTCTAATGAATCTTTTCTGGTTTTCATACCTAAGTCCAAGACAGACCAAGAGGCACTGAGTGTATGGCTGACCCTCCCCGCTCAAGCAATTACTGAGATTTGTCCAGTAACGCTAACTAGATCCTATCTAGAAGTCCGGCCTACAGGTGTTAGCCAAATGCTTATTCATGAGAATGGGACATGCTAGTCCATGTACCAATTCCACCGAGTGTTAGCTAGGGTGGCAAACTTAGCTGGGTTGGACTCTAGGAAGATTGCTCCTCACTCATTCTGTATTGGGATGGCCACTAGCGCTGCAGATTTAGGTTGGCCAGTAGAGTCAATAAAAAGGTTTGGCGCTGGAAGTCCCAACACTATAAGGTTTATATCCGCCCTTCTTAGTGGATTAATGGTTTGCATGATTCTTTGTTTTTCTTGTCCAGGTTGCCTTCCCCCTTTTCAATTGCATAGTGTGGTTAAAAGTATAGGAGTAAGGTTTTAAGTGCCTTTTTTGTTTGTTTTAGGTGTTTCCCGACGGCCCTTAGGGTATGGATAGTGGGGCATTCCTTTATTCACTGGGCCTCTATCAGAGCCATAGCCCTCCCAGATGGAAAGCAGTTAGGATTTTCCCCATCTCAGGTCTCCTTGCCGTGGCTGGGTAGCAGGGGACTGCGATAGAATTAACTCCCCCAATTGATTCAAGAAGCTCAGGGTAGGTGGGGGAGACCCAACTTAATCATTCTGCACCTAGGGGGCAATGACCTAAGTTTGGCTCCAGCGTTAGAACTCATCACGGTTATGAAATCTGACATCCGGTGTCTGACTACGGCCTTCCAAGGAGTGAAAATAGGCTGGTCTAATATCATTGCTAGACTGCAGTGGAGGAATTTCACACCTAGAGCAGCATATAGGGTCAGGAGGAAAGTGAACAGGGGGGTGGGGAAGGCAGTCATGGCCACTGGGGAGTTAATAGTGAGGCACAAGAAATTATCAGCGGATAAGAGACACTTGTACAGACTGGCGTACACTTGTCTGATGAGGGTCTTGGAATATTCCTATCCAATTTGAAATGGGCTTTGCTTACTGAAGTTTAGGGGCTGTGACGGTAAGAGCTTTCCTTATTTAATAAGGTTAGTCTCTTGTAGCTGGAGGTCAAGGCTTAATCTGAGGGTGGAGCCCCTTAAAGGGGGGGACAGTTGAGCTAATGGGTGGACCCTAGGGGTGCTCCACTCCGCAGGCCTACTGACCGTGCTCATCTAGGGCGTTCACTGCTCCTCATAGGCGGGGCCTAGCAGAGGTCCTTCATATCACACAAAGCCTTGTCCTCTTGATGTTTGGGGTTAGCTAGAATGCTCAGATGCCACCACTTAAGTTGAAGACTTTGTGAAAGTCTACAGTTAAATGTTTTAAGTTATTAATAAAAGTGACCATGACCAGTCTTAACCCAACCTGGTGTCAGTGTCTTTTATTCAGGGGAAGTTAAAAAATAGGGGGTGGAATTAAGATAGGAATGTCCAATGTAGGGTCAACCCCCTATGATAGTGTAGGGTTGCTTGTCAGCATGTAACATAATAAGGGCCTTACCTCCTGCCTGTCATGGATCTAGCAGTGAGCGAGTGTACTTAGCAACACTGTTGCAGTGTAG
This sequence comes from Bombina bombina, assembly GCF_027579735.1. Classification (NCBI taxonomy): domain Eukaryota; kingdom Metazoa; phylum Chordata; class Amphibia; order Anura; family Bombinatoridae; genus Bombina; species Bombina bombina. The sequence goes on from NC_069508.1 coordinate 169,355,662, forward strand.
TGGGTGGGGGCTTAGTACTCACTATTTAACAGCTTACAGGCCTGTCTTCCGCCTCTTTTGTTCCTGTTGGTTCAAGGTGTCCCCCCCCCCCCAATTCATCCCAAATTGTTAATGTTGTTCTTCTTTTGCAGATGCTGGGTCGTGGCAGCAAGGTAGATGTTAATTTGTTATCTTAGTGTCTGAGGCAGGAGTCTGATAAGTTGAACTTTCTCTTGTAAGACCTCAGCTCTAATTCCCGTCCCCTATGTGGCATTAGTTTGCTATATGGCTTTCAGTGTTATTTCCCTTGAAATGTAGTTTTTAGATATCTCATGATTTTAAGAGCTTTGCAAAAACAGTTAAGCAGTTATGGGCAATTGAATACAAAGCTTGGCGGAATAAAAAGAATAATAATAATAATCCGAACAATAACAATAGGTTGTCCTGCAACTTTGTTGCTGGCCACCTAATAAACTACACATTAAAAAAATCCTAACACAAAATTACAAACGATCTAAATAAAAAAAATAAAAAAGACTAAATTACAAAAAATAACAAACAAAATTATCAAAAATAAAAAAGAATTACACCAAATCTAATAGCCCTATCAAAATAAAAAAAACCACCCAAAATAAAAAAAAAAACCCTAAGCAATAAACTACAGTTTAGTATCTAGTTTGAAATGAAGCGCTGAACTAAACCCAATCAAACCACTCTCTGTATACTACATCCTTCCTAGCTAGCTGTATATTAAAAATTAAACAGAACTGGATAGGGAGGGCGCTATAAGCTATTGCGTTAAAAACAGTATTTCCTCAGTCTTTATGTATTTTTGTTCTATTCCAGATTTTACCACTTTATAAGCAGGAAGAAATAGAAATCCATAATCAACATATCCAATTATAAATCTACCATAAATGATCAGGCAAATAGATGAACAGGCAAATAAAATCCACAATCTTTAATGGTTAATTCTACACACAAAACCACATATGTCTTGAATTCACCAATGGCAATTTATTAACATCAATTGATTAATAATACATAGTTCTTCTAAGCATTATATGAATCCTTCAAATGTTGGTTGCTCAATAAAACACTTTAAATTTTGATTTCTCAATAAAACACTTTTAAACATAAAATATCCAAATTCAGTCATTCAAAAAAATACCCAAATACATTCATACAAAATTAATTTAAAAACCATACCAAAAAAAATTACAAGAAAAAAGGGGCAAATGACTCAAATATTATATTTAAAAATGAAAAAAAAAAAAAATAATGAAAAAAATGACCTATATTCGTCTTCCAATCCATCTGATTTGGGATTCATTATTGTACGCAAACTGCAGTCAGATATGACAGTTAAAAAATGAGTTGGTGCTATTGGTCAACCCCTCCTTGGGCTGGTACTGCCACTGTATTTTATCACCTTTTTTTTAAAAAAAAAAGACAGGTTCCTCAGTACCAATATAGTTAGTGTGTTTCTGTTTTAGTATTTCATACCTGGGAGGCTTTCTTACCTCTCATACTTGTGAGTAAGGGATTGCGAGTCTAACCTTAAGTTCTGTTGTCCGTTTTTCCTCCTCCGATATTAGGCTCTGGAAAAACAGTTAGCCTCTGAAGCTTCCATGTTGTTGAATCAGCCAAATGGAATTAGAGCTGCTAAAATCATATTGGCTGTTCAAATCAGCCAATAGGATTTGAGCAGCTCTTCTTCTATTGGCTGATTCGAATCAGCCAATAGAATGAAAGTTGCTTAAATCCTATTGGCTGATTTGAACAGCCAGTAGAATTTTAGCAGCTCTAATTCCTATTGGCTGATTAAAATTTTTCAGCCAATAGGAATGCAAGGGACACCATCTTGAATCGTGTACCTTGCATTGAAGATTCAGTGTACAGCGGTGACCGTATGAAGAGGATGCTCCGTGCTGGATGTCTTCAGGATGGACCCGCTCTGCGCCACCAGGATCAAGATAGAAGATGCCGTCTGGATGAAGATTAAAGAGGCCGCCTGGATGAAGACCTCTCTCCGCTTGGATGAGGACTTCACCGCCGTGATGAAAATTGAAGAGGCCACCTGGATGAAGACCTCTCGCCGCCTGGATGAAGATCGTTCAATAGGGACTTCGAAAACTGTAAGTGGATCTCTGGGGGTTAGTTTTTAAGGGTTTTTTGGGAGGGTTTTTATTTTAGATTAGGGTTTGGGAATGTAAAAGAGCTAGATTCCCATTTAAGGGCAATGTCCATCCAAATGCCCTTTTCAGGGCAATGGGTAGCTTAAGCTTTTTAGATAGTTTTTTTTTATTTTGTGGGTTTGGGGGGTGGGGGTTTGTAATGTTAGTGGGGGTTTGTAATTTTTTTTTTTTTTTCAGAAAAAGAGCTGATATCTTTAGGGCAATGCCCTACAAAAGGCCCTAAATTTTGATAATTTGTTTGTTAATTTGTGTAATGTATTTTTTCGGTTTTGAGGTGGGTTTTTATTTTTAGATTAGGGCTTAAGCAGCAAAAGAGCTAAATGCCCTTTTAGGGGCAATGCCCATACAAATGCCCTTTTCAGGGCAATGGATAGATTAGGTTTTACTTTCTTTTTATTTTGTGGGTTTGGGGGGTGGGGATTGTATACTGTTAATGGGTGTTTGTTTGTTTTTGTAGCAAAAGAGCTGTTAACTTTAGGGCAATGCCCTACAAAAGGTCATTTTAAAGGCCCTTTTAAAGGCCCTTGGTAGTTTATTATAGATTAGGGGTTTTTATTTTGGGGTATTTTTATTTTTTATTTTTAAAAAGGTATTAGAATAGGAAGAATTGTTATTGTTTTGGATAATGTTTGTTATTTTTTGTAATGGTAGTTTTTTTAATTTTTTGTAATGTTAGGTTTTAGTGTAAGGCAGCTTAGGTTTTATTTCACAGGTACGTTTATATTTATTTTAACTAGGTAGTTAGTAAATAGTTAATAACTATTTACTAACTAGTCTACCTAGTTAAAATAAATACAAACTTACCTGTGAAATAAAAATAAAACCTAAGCTAGATACAATGTAACTATTAGTTATATTGTACCTAGCTTAGGGTTTATTTTATAGGTAAGTATTTAGTTTTAAATAAATAAATAGGTATTATTTAATTAATAATTGTAACTTTAATTTAGCTCTATTTAAATTATGTTAAAGTTAGGGGGTGTTAGGGTTAGGGTTACGTTAGGTTTAGGGGTTAATATAGTTTAATGTAGGTTGTTGCGATGTGGGGGGCTGGTGGTTTAGCGGTTAATACATTTATTTAGTGGTAGTTATGTGGGAGGCCAGAGGTTTAGGGGTTAATAACTTGATTTAGTTGAGGCAATGTCGGGGAGCAGCGGAATAGGGGTTAACAACTTTATTTAGGTGGTAGCGATATCAGGAGCGGCAGATTAGGGGTTAATAACATTATGTAGGTGTCGGCGATTTCGGGGGTAGCAGATTAGGAGTGTTTAGATTTAGGGTTTATGTTAGGGTGTTAGGTTTAAATGTAACTTTTCTTTTCTCTATAGACTTCAATGGGGCTGCTTTAAAGAGCTTTTCTTTCCGTGATCGCAGGTGTTAGACTATTTTCTGACCCGCTCTCCCCATTGATGTCTATGGGGAAAGCGTGCACAGGGCTTGTTTTGTGTGTGGTATGGAGCTTAAAACCCCCATATTGCACGCACAAGCTGGGTTTTTAAAAACTTGTAATGGCTGTGCTATTGGGGGTTAAATAATGCAACTATTCTTGCGTTCGTTAAGTTCCCTATAGCGCACATAACTCGCAATCTAGGTGAAAGCTAGGCAGATTTTAACACTTAACTAATATAGAATTGGCTTTCCTTGTTTCTGGGTACGCAGAGCAATTATTTTGAAAGATGCAGTAAGTTAATTAGAAAATATCTGTGCTATTTTATATATATATATATATATATATATTACTTAAGCTCATAGATAATGTTTTAGGAGATCTGCTACAACCTATCAAGACTTAGGAGTAGATTTAGGTTTCTGTCATTTAAATAGTTAATATTTTTTTAGACTTGACTAGTCCCAGTGAAATCATTTTCTCATATGTATGTCATTATACGGCGGGTGCATATCTGCACTGACACATTTTGCAGTGAAGCAGCGCACCAAGCTTAAAGACGAACACTTATTCTGTACCGAATTTGCGTAGAACCATCAAACATTTGAATTTGATTAAAGGGAAAAACTAATCTTAAATATCTCCCAACTGAACCGTGCACATTCCAATTCGCAGGCCGCATGGTGTGTTTCCATGCAATCATCTGTCGGAATATTTATTCCATCCAGGAGACTCGGGAGAATATTGAACAGAATGAAAATGGATGTATTAAATTTTTTACTCAGGTGCCCAGTTTTGATATTTGTAGGAAATTTAAGCTGCAGGCGATATAACCACCTGAACAGTGATTCATGAATAAAAAACACAACTAATATAGACAGCCTGGGAAAAAATGCCTTTCCTATGCATAAAGGAGGTGAAATAAAATATATATTTTAGCAAGTTGCACTGGCGTGTCATTACCTCGCCTGATCTGATGTAACCTTGATAAACATTGCAGCCATGCAAATATCCCTCAGTATGCCCTTGTACATACAGATAAGTCTTAGAACAGACACATGTCCTAAATTATTCAAATGTAAAACATAGGAGTCCATAATGCTCTAAACAACTGAACGTTTTAATCTGGATTTGTCTCTCATAATAAACTCCAATTTCAGAGGTGACAAAAGATAGGAAATAATAGATACCTTCTAGTTTAGTATAGAATTTTCCATTTCCTTTTTCTGGTAAGTAAAAGTGCAGGAAGACTACACAAGGTGTTATATTGATATCACGATGTTGTGATTTCAGTTTTCTAGTTTTGACACTTATTTAAAAAGTATGAGCTGATTTCTAATCACATTGGGACTATGGTTTCCAATCAACTTTACCTCTGGTTGATTATGGTAAATGTATAACCTGCAGCTGCAAGTCTTCTATAATGAGAAATATCAAATGTAAGGGACAGAAAAAGAATGTGTGTGTGTGTATATGTGTGTATTTGTGTATGTGTGTATTTGTGTATGTGTGTATTTGTGTGTGTGTGTATTAGTGTGTGTGTGTGTCTGTGTGTATGTGCGTGTGTTATGTGTCTTTGTGTGTGTGTAAGTGTGTATATGTATGTGTGTATGTGTGTGTGTGTGTGTGCATGTGTCTGTATGTCTGTGTTTGTGTTATGTGTCTTTGTGTGTGTGTGTGTGTCTATATACAGTATGTGTGTGTATTTGTGTGTGTATGAATGTGTGTATATATGTTTGTATGAGTGTGTTTGTATGTGTATGTCTGTGTGTGTGTCTATATACAGTATGTGTGTGTATTTGTGTGTGTATGAATGTGTGTATATATGTTTGTATGAGTGTGTTTGTATGTGTATGTCTGTGTGTGTGTATGTGTGTGTGTCTGTGTGTATGTGCGTGTGTTATGTGTCTTTGTGTGTGTGTAAGTGTGTATATGTATGTGTGTGTTTGTGTATGTGTGTGTGTGTGCATGTGTCTGTATGTCTTTGTTTGTGTCATGTATGTGTGTGTCTATATACAGTATGTGTGTGTATTTGTGTGTGTATGAATGTGTGTATATATGTTTGTATGAGTGTGTTTGTATGTGTATGTGTGTGTGTGTGTCTATATACAGTATGTGTGTGTATTTGTGTGTGTATGAATGTGTGTATATATGTTTGTATGAGTGTGTGTATATGTGCATGTCTGTGTGTGTGTGTCTATATACAGAATGTGTGTGTATTTGTGTGTGTATGAATGTGTGTATATATGTTTGTATGAGTGTGTTTGTATGTGTATGTCTGTGTGTGTGTGTCTATATACAGTATGTGTGTGCATTTGTGTGTATGAATGTGTGTATATATGTTTGTATGAGTGTGTGTGTATGTGTATGTCTGTGTGTGTGTGTGTGTCTATATACAGTATGTGTGTGTATTTGTGTGTATATGAATGTGTGTATATATGTTTGTATGAGTGTGTTTGTATGTGTATGTCTGTGTGTGTGTGTGTGTGTGTGTGTCTATATACAGTATGTGTGTGTATTTGTGTGTGTATGAATGTGTGTATATATGTTTGTATGAGTGTGTGTGTATGTGTATGTCTGTGTGTGTCTATATACAGTATGTGTGTGTATTTGTGTGTGTATGAATGTGTGTATATATGTTTGTATGAGTGTGTTTGTATGTGTATGTCTGTGTGTGTGTGTCTATATACAGTATGTGTGTGTATTTGTGTGTGTATGAATGTGTGTATATATGTTTGTATGAGTGTGTTTGCATGTGTATGTCTGTGTGTGTGTGTGTGTGTGTGTGTGTGTATGTCTGTGTATGTGTGTCTATATACAGTATGTGTGTGTATTTGTGTGTGTATGAATGTGTGTATATATGTTTGTATGAGTGTGTTTGTATGTGTATGTCTGTGTGTGTGTGTCTATATACAGTATGTGTGTGTATTTGTGTGTATATGAATGTGTGTATATATGTTTGTATGAGTGTGTTTGTATGTGTATGTCTGTGTGTGTGTGTGTGTGCATTTCTGTGTGTGTGATTGCTACAAAAATGCAGCATGTACATGAGATTATACAAGTTATACAATACAAATTAAATAACAGTACTGAAGAATGTAAAATATACTTTTTTTGGCATGTAAAGGTTAAAAGCACAGTTAATCAAAAATAAACCATCATGATTCAGATAGAGCATGCAATTTTAAACAACTTTCCAATTTTTTCGATTATCATTTTTGGGACTAGATTATGAGTGGCGCGCTAACTGTTGCACACGAGCAATAAGGGGTTAATCACTGCTCTTAGCTCGCGTCGGAAGTAGTGTGCGTTGTTTCATTCTCTTGGTATCATTTATTGAAGGAGCAGCAATGCACTACTGGTTTCTAGCTGAACACATGGGTCAGCCAATGACAATCATTATACTGTATATATGCAGCCAAAAATCAGCAGCTAGAACCTAGGATCTTTGCTGCTACTGAGCTTACCTAGATAAAGTTTTCAGCAAAGGATAACAAAAGAAGGAAGCAAATTATAAAATAGAAGTAAACTGGAAAGATTTTTTAACATTATATGCTCTGTCTAAATCATGAATGTCTAATTATGACTTTACTGTCCCTTTAATGCTTGTCGGTTTAGCGTGACTTTCGCAAAACACTGGGTAACTGTTATGCTCGACTAAAACGTTGCATAACACACATCAAGGGGTGAATTTATCAAAGCGTCAATCTCAGTGCATTCACCGGCGTCAATACGCTAGCCAGATATCGCTGACGCGGATCTGAAAACGATAACCTTATTTATCAAAAAAGCCATCAAAAACACGCTCGTTAAGTACGGTGCGAAGAGCATTGAACTGTTGTTAACTAACAGTCATCAATGTCACGGTTATTCGGGTTTTTCCCAACTTTATTTATACCATTTCATTACTGTCCATGAACAAGCAGATTTCTCTAAAGCTAATCTTTTATTTTTCATCTGCTGTCCAAGAAATTGCTACATTTATACCTCAACAAATAATATCTCATAGAAAGTTATTTTTATATTTATTTGTTATACAAATAAAATCTGTTATATGATACTTTCACATAAATTAATGTGTATTTGTATTTCTAGAAGTCATGATATGCTTTTATCTCATATTTTTTATAAATGATTATTAATGCTATAATTTGTACATATATCTTTGCACATACTTGTATGTATATATACACACACACACACATATATATATATATATATATATATATATATATATATATATATATATGTGTGTGTGTGTGTGTGTGTGTGTGTGTGTGTGTGTGTGTGTTATGTCAGAAATCTTTTGCAAACATATTTACATGTCCCTAAATTCCTTTTTTTGTTCTAAACAATGTTGTTTTTCATATCTCTGTGTTTATTTATACCACTATATGTATATATTGTAAATGTATTATTAGTCTGAGCAGGAATAATTGTGAATATAACATGTAATCAGAGTATATCATATGTCTTTATTTGCAATCAATGGATATTTTAAGAGCTGGGCCAGTTTTCTCTCTGTACCTGTGTAACCCCTCATGATTGCAATCTAGTTTTAAAAACCACCCCTTCACAGGTGTTATAAAATGGGCGGGCATATAAGATGACATTTCTTACTGAAAAATAAATTTAAGAGAAGGAAGAAATACCCTGAAAATAGCATTACAGTAAAGAGGTGATTTTAATTTCTGCTGTATCTGAATCATGACAGTTTAAAGTTAGGTGGGCTATCCCTTTGAGCTATTAGTTTAAGATTATATTGAATCAAACATCAATTTGAATTTTAAAATCCTTGTCTAAAATATTACACTGTGTGTCCTAATGTCAGCATCAATGTTTATCTTACATTTCTGATGAGTGATCAATGACAGAAGTATCGAGCAATTTTATTTGTAAGTGATAGTTTAAAATGTATATTTGAATCAGATTGGCTGATGTCATAACTCATGTGATTATGCATATTCCAATCAAAAGTGGTTGAAAAATTCACTAGTGTGTGGGTTATTTAGGAGTTTGCGTTATAATTCGGTGCAAAAAGTGTTGCGTCAAAATTGGTGCGAAGTGGAGAGTGGGACTTGTATTACATGGCTTAAACATGGTGCACATAGATTTTTCATAAAAAATAAAAAGGAAGTTAGCTATATTATGTTGTGTATTTATTTCATTTTTATCTCTATATCTATTAGTGTAACAAGTTTGGGGCAAAACTTTTCAACAAATTTGTGGAAATCATATTGTCCCCTTGCTTTATAATGAGAGACAAATTTGTAGCATAATAATAAGTAGTAATGTATTTTTCATTTTTATCCCTATATCTACTAGTACACCAAATGTGGAGCAATAATATTGTTTGATTTAGAAAGGGTATACAATTTTAATAGAGTTTCTAATTTACTTTTATTAAGTAATATACTTCATTCTCTTGCAGCATCGAACATAAGCTTTCTGTGTTTTTAGACTCCCATTGAGTTCTATGGCATCCGTGACCTCAAGGGTGGCAGATTGAAAACTAGGTCGCGAGCATACCTGTTAAATGTTTGATAAATTGGGAAAAGTGTCAAATAGAGTCGAATGTGAATTCAAAGCATCTGTAATGATGCAAGCATCGATCTGCGTCGGATTGAGATCGTGGGATCGTATTTTACGTCACAAATTTCAACATTTGCCGATCTTGATGCTTTGATAACTACGGCGGATCAATCTTGCAACAAATACAATGCGGAATTCAAGCGTATTATCAGTTGACGCTTTGATAAATTGACCCCCAAAAATACATTGTACAGTCCAGTTACACTCATAATAACACTGTCTAATAAAAATAATTAAAATATAAAATTGCATTAAAAAAGTTATAAGAGCTCAAACATATTAGATCTCAGGTCTTAGAAGAAAAAAAACACAAGCGCTCGCTCCTTAGCTCAGCTAGGATTACTTTATAGCAAAGAATACTAACCAAGCAAAATATATACGTAATAACATTAAAAGAGAAAGCTGTTTACAATTTGATTCTCTATCTATCAAATCAACCTGTTTATTTTGAAACTATTTGAAACTATCTGTGCGTGCACATTTGTGTGATACTGGCTCATGGGAAAAAAGTTTCAGCACAGAAATGTCTATTTAAAAAAATGTCCTGTTTAAATAAAAAATAAAACTGTAATATAGCTTTATTTGTTCAGGAAAATGGGATAAGGGACAGTAAGCACCTTTTAATTACAAGACATTTTATTATTATTATTATTATCCGGTATTTGTAGAGTACCAACAGATTCCACAGTGCTAATTTCTGTTGTGTTGCTATAGAATAACAGATCAGCCAAGTCTTAACGTTTTTAAAACAAATTAACATCCTTTTTACTGCAGTTATTTATCAACAGTCAAACTCCCCTCACCATTTGCCTTATTTGTGGGGATCCAATCTGGGCTTTAGTCCACAGACAACAAGGCTACTTAAAGTAATAAAGTTATTATAAAATGAATCATTTTGCAGTTCTTATATGATAAAGCCAATTAGGGACAGATATATAGTAGGATTATATCCTTGAGAAGTCAGCAGGGTGCAGTTTAACTTTGAAATTTGCCAGAAAATATTCTAGTGCTCCTTTCAAATTCAAAGTAAATGCTATTGTATTATATTTTTATTGTCTATGTATCATTTATTCAATTCTGCTGTATGTAGTGGTCCTTTAAATTCAGGGTATTAGAAATGTATCAATTTTCAGAGCTAAATTATATGAAAAGGGGGCAAAATAAATAATTAAAGTATATTGCAAAAGTTGTTTCATTATGCATAACTAAACCTTTTATATACAAATCTCAATGGGCCTATTTATCAAATGTCTGTCTGACATGATCCGATCAGCGTCCGACAGACATCGCTGAATGCGGACAGCATTACGCTGTCCGCATTCAGCATTTCACCAGCAGTTCTTGTAAACTGCTGGTGCAACGCCGCTCCCTGCAGATTCGCAGCCAATCGAGTGTCAATCAACCCGATCGTATTCGATCAGGTTGATTTCTGGCGATCGCTGTCCGCCTCCTCAGAGCAGGTGGACAGGTTATGGAGCTTAACTTGTGGTTCTGGTGAGCCTGAAGACTCGCCAGAAACACGGGGCGTCAATGTGTTTACTGTCCCTTTAAGCAAATTTAAAGCAAAACTAGCCTGTGATGTATATTTGTACACGCCTGATATTAGAGTTCACATGTTCATTTGGTATTGGCTGACAGGAACATGTCTTTAAATGCATGAAACAAAAAGAAAGTCAAAATAGCACAGGAACATCATTAAAAAATAAAAAAATTACAATTTGAAATTGTAATATAAGATGTTTAATTATGCACAAAAAAACATTTGTACAGGTAGATATTCCCAAACCCGGAATTCCAAACTCCAAACTTATTCTGAAATCCAAACTTATACAAAATACAGTTTCTGATGATACTATGGGGCCAAATTATCAAATGGCGGGCGGACATAATTCGCTGTAGCGAATCATGTCTGCCCGACATTGCCTATGCAATGCCGCCCCTTGCAGATTCATGGCCAATCAGCCGCTAGCAGGGGGTGTTAATCAACCTGATCGTATCCGATCGGGTTGATTGCTGTCCGCCACCTCAGAGGCAGTGGACAAGTTAAGGCGCAGCGGACTTAAGACCGCTGCTTCTTTATTGCTGTTTCCAGCAAGCCTGAAGGCTTGCGCAGAAACCGGGGTGATTAGGGGCCATTCGGCCCTTGTTAAATCGGCCGCTATGTATACATACAATATGTCATGTAAATGTTGACTAAATGACATAAGATATTGTTGTTTACACTTGGTTCTATCCCCTCTCCAAACTGTACCATTTTAAAGATACAAATATTCCCAAATCCAAGCCTTTTCCGGTCCAAAGTAGTTTGGATAAAGGGTTTTCTAACTGTAAAATACTTTCACTATTTTTGTCTGCTTTTCCTGTCATTTAACTCTGCAAAATGATGGATTTCCAATTCCCTTGAGTTTCAGTGCTACCATGTTAAAACTTAAGGCCAAATTCTGTAAAGGTCTCTGGGCAGGTGAGATTATTTAAAAATGCTCACCAGTGCTTCTATTGCTATGGTAGAATTATCTAAAGCCACTTTTAACCCTGAAAATAGGGTGTCTCGCTAAGGGTCATATACTGCAGCTTCCTATGGGAAGGAGATGCATACATTATAAAAGTGCAGAATGAAAACCGCAATATAAAAATCATTTAAAACACATGCACTCTCCTGAGCTTTTTTTCAACAACAGAACAAAGAAAATTTGATAAAAAAAAGTAAATTGGAAAGTTGTTTAAGACTGCATGCTCTATCTGAATCATGAAAGAAAAAAACGGGGTTACATATCCCTTTAAGACTGATATAAAATAGATGAGATATCCTGGTTCCATACAAAGCTGCACATCATTTGAGGAGTTTGTCCTTCTTTACGAGAGAAGACGGAGGTCAATTTCAGTTCCACCAAATTAATATCATGTTGTGTTTACAGTAAAAATGTTTCATTGAAATCTCACCCAATGTCTAGAATGGATTTATATTTTCTTCAATAGAATTGATAAGCTTCCAATTCCTTGACACTGGTTAACGACAAAAGGAACTTACTACATCAATTAAAAATATAAATCTCTAGAAATTCAATATGCCTGCAAGCTATAAAATACAACCTCTCATAAAATGGTTTCTTTTGGGACAAAAGGAAAAAACAATATGCAAGTTTCGCCGTGGGCAAAAAATCAATATTACATTTGAAGAACTTTGTTAAGTTTGGCTGCCTTCAGTATTCAAATTCAACTTTGTTTTTATATTATATTCATGGTGAGAATACAATATCTGTTTTAAGCCTGAAAATGCATTTTTTATTTCAATGTTAAATGTAAACTCATCACACCAGGACTTTTTTTCTCTAATAGAGAATGGATCTCAATAACAGTGAAATCGCTCAGCTGCATATCATTTCTGATTTATTAACCCTTGTCTGCCTGAGAGGACAAGGACGTATTGCACTTAAGTTGCTGTACTCTCTGATGGTCGTGTGGTTAAACATTGTGTCTATTAAAAAGGGTCTGTTTTAGGGCGAAAAGTCTCACTACACATCCAATAGTACACTGTGGCTGTACAGATCTCAGGAGTGTGCATAGCTGCTGATTGCTAAATAAGTCAAACTAATACACAGTGTGTGTGCACCAATCGGCCTCATTCTAGGCTCTGAAATCAGCACTGACCATGTCAATGAGATGTTGATTTTGGAGTTAAAATGCTAAAGTATCCAATTTTAATTACACATGTAAAGTAGATTAAACAGTATGGGTCAGATTACAAGTGCAGTGGTATTTAGCGCTCTCGGTTGAGCACTTATACCGCTGAAAGTAAACCTGTAATGTGAGTGGGATAGCGTTCGTATTACAAGTTGAAAGTAAAAAGTTAGGAGGATGTGTGCTAACTGTAGGACTTCAAATATCATGACCGTGCTAACAGCTGCCCCCCATAGACTTCAAAGGAAAATGCAACTTAAAAAATATGTATATATGTGTATACTTGTGTATATATGTATGTATATACATATAAACACATAAATACACACGTATACATATGTATATATACATAAATACATTAGACATGTGTATATATATATCATCTATCTATCTCTATCTATCTATCTATATATATTATATATATATATATATATATATATATATATATATATATATATATATATATTATAGCCCTTTCCCTTCAAAGACCTTCTCACATACCAGTCCATATACCTTTTAACCTTTATAGCTTTTTTTTTTAAATATAATTTTTATTAGATTTTCACACACAAAAAATAAACAATAATATGAAATATTTCCAGACATCTCAATACAAATCAACAGGTAATAGTATAAAGAAAGTAGGGTTTACAGGTTTTTTAGATTACATATTCCAGACCAAAAATGTATCTGATCATGGACCAGATTACTATACGTACAGAAAGACTTTTTCAAATTTTCTTTGACATTCAGTGCATTTGCATGTAAGTATCTTCCATGCATAGAAGCCTCAATAGAAACCTCAATGAACGGGGGTGAAAATAAAAGTGGTAGTCCGGTCCGCTACCAACCTTTGCCTATGAGTGTTCCATTGAACTGCTTCGGTATACATTATCCATGGTTTCCACACCTCTACAAATTGGTATTTTTGAGCTAATAGATCAGCTGAGATGCTAGACATTTAGTAGATTTGTTCTATCTTACAGTAATTCTTTCTTCCAATACCGGGCTATACATAGTCCGGTTGCAGTGCATATTATCATAGCTAGTTTACAGTTGTGTTTAGTAAGGCCCGGAATTGGTTCGTGTAATAAGGCTTGTGTTGGGGAGAGTTTAATTTGCTTTTCAAATAATGTTCTTAATATTTCGGAGGTATGGGTCCATGTTTGTACAGCTGATCCGCAGTGTCACCACATATGCATGTATGTGCCTCTCTCTGAACATCTCCTGAAACACAACTCACTCTTGTTATTTACTCTGGGTTGTAGTCTAGTTGGGTGTAAGTACCATTTATAGGCTGTTTTAATGTAGTTTTCTTTCAGTTTAGCGCTCAAAGACAAGGAATACCATCTTTGTAATGTGGTCACCCATTCCGTCACATTCTAGTTAAAATTGTTATCATTTTCCCATGATAGCATCATTTTTTCTTTCGCTGTCTTGTTCTGTACATTGTAGGTTTGTTATAATTGGGCTATGGCGCCCTTAGGTCTGTCCCTAGAGAGGCACATAATTTCAAAGCTTGTTACAGTGTTTGATGATTGTGATTGCAGTACTGTTTGCACTCTAGATCTAAGTTGGAAATAATGGAACCAGCTGTGTGTGTCCGTCGGGTCAAGTTCAACATATTGACTATATGATAGAATAGAATTATTGATAAGGGTGTCCTCTATTTTATATAGGCCTCTATTTGCCCACTTACTCAACACTAACGATGGGATTGGATTAGCTAGGGAGTCTAAAGGTGTGGCTCTAGATCTCTGTGTGATTAGAGGATATTTATTTTTAAGCCTATCCCACAAGTAATTGGTGTGTGCTTTTGTGGTGTAAGATTTCCAAGCTGGGGGTTTGTCTTGTTTGTTAGCCCAAAGTAGTTTGCAAATGGGTGATACTAAATATGTTTCAAGCTGCACCCATTTAATATTGTGTTTATCTGTATGCCAGAGGACCGTTGTTCTGGCTGCAAAGTAGTATGACGTGAGTTGTGGTACTCCCAGTCCTCCTCCTGATTTATGTTTAGTAAGAGTATGTTTCTTAATACAAGATTTCTTACCTCCCCATATAAATGTAATAATTCTTTTTGGATTTGGCTAAGTTCAGATATTGTTACTGTTACTGGGAGAGATCTGAAAAGATATAATAATTTAGGTAAGATAGTCATTTTCTTTCATCCAATTGGTGATTAATTGTCGGATTTGTGTGAACATGGGTTTGTAATTGAGAGAATTTAAAGAGTGTATATTGTGGGAGAGCATGATACCCAGATATGAGAGGCCTTCTTCTGCCCATTCAAAGTTGAAGTTTCTATCTAACACATTTTTAGTTTAAGGGGGTAGTTGAATATCTAATCCCACACACCTGTCCTCGTTAAGTTTATAACCAGATATCTTCCCAAACTTTTGTATTTTTTGGTATAGTGGGGCAGTGATAGTAACGGCTTTGTGAGAGTCAATATAACGTCATCAGTGAACAACGCTAATTTAAATGTAAATAGACCCACATCAATCCCTGAAATATCAGGGTCATTTTGTATTTTTGCAGCTAGTTGTTTGATGCATAAAGCAAAAGGCAATGGTGACAAAGGACACCCCTGTCTTGTACCGTTCCTAATTCTCTGATGAAGTGCATGTACTCATGCGCGAAACGCATCAGATAAGGAGTCTACCTTTTGTGCACCAAAGCCTGTATCCAATAAACTAATTGATATACTATGAGACTCAGCGTTTTCCTTTCCTCACCTCAAATTTCTTTTGATTGGTAACCTGCTACCTTGATGAATGCTCTAGGATCAGAGTATAAAGTCTGAATGGTTTTAAGGAAATTCCCTCCGAACCTGAATGTCTTTAGAATGTTAAGAAGGTAATCCCAGTTGACCCTGTCAAAGGCCTTATCTGCATCTAACGCCAGAAGCAGAGAAGGCATCTTATGTGTCACTGTATAATTAATTAAGTCTATGGTTCTTCTGATGTTGTCTGGGGCTTCTTTGGATCTAATAAACCCTACTTCGTCAGGGTGGATTATTTGTGTCATGATGGGGTTTAGTCTGTCCGCAAGAATTTTTGTCAATAATTTGATGTCTTGGTTGATAAGTGAAATGGGCCTAAAATTCTGACAATGTTGTATGTTTTTCCCTGGCTTGGGTATAACTGAAATCCTGGCTAACAATAATTCTAAAGGGATTATTGCTCCTTGCATAATCTAAACACCTGGAAATCCATCGGGTCCTGGGGCTTTTAACATTTTGGTATGTTTAATGGTGTTCAGTACTTCATGTATTGTAATAGGTGAGGTGACTTTATCTAAGGATTCATTGTCTATTTTTGGGAGGTTGCAGTCTGATATAAATGATTGTATATCTACTCTAAGATTTACGTTTCCTTTAGGAAGGAGAAGATTATATAATTTTTGATAGAAATTGGCAAACGTATTGACGATATTATGTGGATTATTTGTAATTGTCCCATCTTGCTTCTGTATTTGGGGGATTGATGTGATTCTGGTAATATTTTTAATTTTATTGGCTAGCATTTTATTTGTCTTGTTTGCATAAATAAAATAGTGTGCATCGAGTATTTTAATTGATTTTAAGACTTCCTTATTTAGAAGGTTATCTAGTTCTAGTTTCTTTGATTTTAGTTGGTTATTTAGGGAGGTAGATGGGTTTGTTTTATGGAGTTGGGACAACTGTGTTCATTTGGATCTTAGTTGTTCATGTTTATTACAGTGAATTTTCTTTTGTTTATTCATCTTCTCCATTATTATTCCTCTTGTAAAGGCTTTGAGGGCTCTCCATTCAAAAAGTGGGCTAGATGCTGTGTTATTATTGTCCTTAGTGAACTCTGTTAATTTATCTTTAAGATTCTGTAAAAAGATGGGGTCTCGAATTAAGGTTGGGTTTAGTTTCCAGGATTGATTTGATTAGAATTAATTATTTCTGTGAAGTTAGTCATAACTATCGCGTGGTCTGACCATGTTGAATCTGCATTTTGGGATTTGGCAATTAAAGGTTGCATAGTTTGGCTCAATAAAATATAGTCTAAGCGTGAGGCAGTGTTATGTACTGAAGAGAAGCACGTGAAATCTCTCTCCCCTCTGTGTAATGACCTCCAGCTATCCGTTAAGATGTGGTCTAAAATATAGTCTTACAGGATCTTTTGAGATGGTTCCTCTCTAATCTTCCCTTGTTTCTCGGTTCAATCCCATCTTTGATTAACAACCTCCCAAGATGATTCTAAATTTTTTCCAGTGTGTTAACATTCTGGATATTTTTGTTAGTAAGTTTTTTAGCCCATTGTTAGGTGCATAGATGTTCACAATAATTACTGGTGTATCTTGTTTTTTGCCCTGTAGGATTATGTATCAGCACTTTGGGTCTATGATAGTTGCATGTTCCTGAAAGTTTAGGGAGGAGTGTATGAGGATGGAAACTCCACATTGTTTTATCACACTAGGTGATGATATTGAGTTGAGTATGCTCGATTCCAGTATTTCGGAGTAGTTGTTTTTGTAAAGTGTGTTTCCTGTAGCATAATTAGGTTTGCCTCAAGTCTTTTATATTCTAAAAGGGCTTTTCTGCATTTAATGTGTGAGTGTAAGCCTTGCACATTATGAGTCAGAATTCTAAGTGACTTGCACCTAGATTACGAGTTGTGCATTATGAGTCAAATAGCAGCGTTGTGGTCCATAACGCATCATTTTCCCTAACGCAGCCATTTTGAGTCTTGTCGGGATAGCTGTACCACAAGCCTTTTAGCCTGTACTGCAACGTCAGAAACACACTCGTAAAAATGACGTTTTTTCATGGGATTCCCATAGCGCCAGTATTACGAGTTTTGCGGTGAGGCTAAAAAGTGAGCGTTACAGCCTAAAACAACAAGATCTGTACTGCCATCTAAAGTCAGTAGTTATGAATTTTACGCTACAAAGCTGTAACATAAAACTCATAACTAAAGTGTTAATAAGTACACTAACACCCATAAACTACCTTTTAACGCCTTAACTGAGGCCGTCCCGCATCGCAAACACTATTTTAAAGTTATTAACCCCTAATCTGCCGCTTCCGATGTCGTCACCACTTAAAAAAAATATTAACCCCTATTCTGCCGCTCCCCGACATCCTCACCACTATACTAAAGTTATTAACCCCTAAACTGCCGCCCTCCCACATCGCAAACACAATTTAAATATTATTAACCCCTAATCTGCCGTCTGCCCACATCGCCCCCACTATACTAAAGTTATTAAGCCCTACACCGCCGGCACTATAATAAACCTATTAACCCCTAAACCGCGAGCCCCCCACAATGAAATATACTAAACTAAACTTTTAGCCCCTTAACCGAAAGCCCCCCCCATCGCAATAAACTAAATTAAACTGTTTACCCTTAAACCTAACAACCCCCTAACTTTATATTAAAATTACAATTTCCCTATCTTGAATTAAATTAAAACTTACCTGTCAAATTAAAAAACCTCAGTTTAAACTATCAATTAAACTAATATAATAATTAAACTAAAATTAAACTAACTACCAATTAAATTAAACTATGTGTTATCTATATGAAATACGTGAACTAACACCCTCTAGTGGTGAAAAACTGTTAAAATGCAATCTGAAAGAGGTGGGCTTCAAGGTCTAAGAAATTAGAATATGAACCTCCTAGGTTAAGCTTTAAACTAACTACCAATTAAATTAAACTAAACTACACATTAAAAAATCCTAACACTACTCTAAAAATTAAATACAAAAACAACAAAAAAGTTACAAAAAAATAACAAACACTAAATTACGGAAAATAACAACAAATAAAAAACAAAATTATCCAAAATAAAAAAGAATTACATCTAATCTAATAGCCCTATCAAAGTAAAAAAAGCCCACCCAAAATAACCCCCCCCCCAGCCTATAATAAACTACCAATGGCCCTTAAAAGGGCCTTTTGTGGGGCATTGCCCCAAAGATATTAGCTCTTTTACCTATAAAAAAACACACAAAGATCCCCCAACAGTAAATCCCACCACCCAACCAACCCCCCAAAATAAAAAACCTAAGCTACCCATTTACAGTTTTTGAAGTCTCGCTTAAAGGGACAGTCTACCCCAGAATTTGTATTCTTTTAAAAGATAGATAATCCCTTTATTACCCATTTCCCAGTTTTGCATAACCAACACAGTTATAATAATATACTTTTAACCTCTGTGATTATCTTCTATCTAAGCCTCTGCAAACTGCCCCTTTATTTCAGTTCTTTTGACAGACTTGCAGTCTAGCAAATCAGTGCCTGCTCCCAGATATCTTCTCGTGCACGAGCACAGTGTTATCTATATGAAATACGTGAACTAACACCCTCTAGTGGTGAAAAACTGTTAAAATGCAATCTGAAAGAGGTGGGCTTCAAGGTCTAAGAAATTAGCATATGAACCTCCTAGGTTAAGCTTTCAACTAAGAATACCAAGAGAACAAAGCAAAATTGGTGATAAAAGTAAATTGGAAAATTGTTTAAAATTACATGCTCTATCTGAATCATGAAAGTTTATTTTGGCCTAGACTGTCGCTTTAAACGATCTTCATCACGTAGTTGAAGTCCTGATCCAGGTGGCAAGAAGTCTTCATCCAGGTGGCCTCTTCAATCTTCATCCCAGCGGCGAAGTCCTGATCCAAGCGGCGAGAAGTCTTTATCCAGGCGTCCTCTTCAGTCTTAATCCAGACCGCATCTTCTATCTTATTCCCGGAGGCGCGGAGTGGGTCCATCCTGAAGACATCCGGTGCGGAGCATCCTCTTCATACGGTCACCGCCGTACACTGAATCTTCAATGCAAGGGACGCGATTCAAGATGGCGTCCCTTACATTCCTATTGGCTGAAAAATTTGAATCTGCCAATAGGAATAAGGGAGGCTAAAATCCTATTGGTTGTTCAAATCAGACAAAAGGATTTAAGCAGCTCTCATTCTATTGGCTAATTCGAATTAGCCAATAGAATGAGAGCTGCTTAAATACTATTGGCTGATTTGCATTGAAGATTCAGTGTACGGCGGCGACCATATGAAGAGGATGCTCTGCGCCAGATGTCTTCAGGATGGACCTGCTCCGCGCCGGGATCAAGACAGAAGATGCTGCCTGGATGAAGATTGAAGAGGCCGCCTGGATGAAGACTTCTCGCCGCTTGGATCAGGACTTCAACTCTGGAATGAAGATCGTTCAAGCGGGACTTCAAAAACTGTAAGTGGATCGTCAGGGGGTTAGTGTTAGGCTTTTTAAAGTGTTTTTTTGGGTGGGTTTTTTTTAGTTTAGGGTCTGGGCAGTAAAAGAGCTAAATGCCCTTTTAAGGGCAATGCCCATACAAATGCCCTTTTCAGGGCAATGGGTAGCTTAGATTTTTTAGATAGTTTTTTTTATTTTGTGGGTTTGGGGGTTTGTAATGTTAGTGGGTCTTTGGAGCTGTTATCTTTAGCTCAATGCCCTACAAAAGGCCCCTTTAAGGGTCATTGGTAGTTTATTCTATATTAGGATTTTTATTTTGGGGTGTTTTTTTTCATGGGTATTAGAATAGGAATATTTTTTTTATTTTTGATAATTTGTTTGTTGTTTGCTATAATGTATATTTTTAGGGGGTGTTTTTTTTTATCAAAAGAGCTGTTTAACTTAGGGCAATGTCCTTTTAAAGCCCCCCCTTGGTAATTTGGGGGTTGGGTTTTGTATAGTGTTAGGGGGTGTTTGTATTTTTTTTTGGAGCAAAAGAGCTGTTTAACTCAGGGCAATGCCCTACAAAAGCCCCTTTTAAGGGCCCTTGGTAGTTTGGGGGTGGGGGTTTGTATAGTGTTAGGGGGTGTTTGTATTTTTTTGTGGAGCAAAAGAGCTGTTTAACTCAGGGCAATGCCCTACAAAAGGCCCTTTTAAGGTCCCCCCAAAAGGCCCTTTTAAGGGCCCTTGGTAGTTTATTCTAGATCAGCCTTTTTTATTTTGGGGTGTGTTTTTTTAAAGGGTATTAGAATATGAATAATCTTTATATTTTTTTAGTGTAAGGCAGGTTAGGTTTTATTTCACAGGTAAGTTTGTATTTATTTTAGCTAGGACGAGTCAAGTTGCTCGTTTCACTCCTTTGTATGTTGCAGACATATAAAGGAGTGAAATGAGCGACTCGACTCGTCAGTGCTTAGCAGCTTGTCTACTACATGGGATCCCCCCATGTACAGGATCACCCCGGAAGGCAGCACGTTAATGTAGCAGTGAAGTTAGGAGGAGCGTTCATGTAAAAGACACAGGTAAAGCTTGTTGACTGGTTTTGTTGGAGGACGCTTCAACGGTGGTCATACCTGTTGATACGCGTAGGTACACGTCTCCTCCTTTCCATGCTTGCGTGTTTATTTCATACTTCAGTGTGGGGATGATGCCTGGTTCACCTGGCTTTGTGACACCTTTGGATTTATAACTCATTCATCAAATATTGCTTTGCTTTACTAACTTTGGATTACCTATATATAAGTGAATAACATTTGCAAATTGGATAAGTTAATTTCATCGTATTTTTCTCCTTGGTGCACCAGACTATTTAAAAGCCAGTTTCATTTTTGTGATACTAAGAGATCCCTTGTATGTGTGTTAATTTTAGTACATTAAAGTGCGTTTTGTATTTTTGGCACATTGTTTTTCTCCTTTCTTCATTTATGTGCACTTGTGCTGTTGGTTCCTAGACTTTCCTATTTTGAAGTATCTACTTTCTTTTTGTTGGTTTTTATATTTATCTATTTTAATTATGTTAAAGTTAAGGGGTGTTAGGGTTAGGGTTACATTAGGGTTAGGGTTACGTTAGGGTTAGGGGTTAATAGTTTCATTTAGGTTGCTGCGATGTGGGGGGCTGGCGGTTTAGGGGTTAATAGGTTTATTTAGTGAGAGGCCAGAGGTTTAGGGGTTAATAACTTTATTTATTTGCGGCGATGTTGGGGAGCGGTGGAATAGGGGTTAATAACTTTAATATATATGCAGCAATGTTGGGGTGCGGCGGAATAGGGGTTAATAACTTTAGTATAGTGGCGGCGATATCGGGAGCGGAACATTAGGGGTTAATAATTTTATTTAGGTGGCGGCAATATCTGGAGTGGCAGGTTAGGGGTTAATAACTGTAGGCAGGCGTCGGCGATGTCAGGGGCAGCAGATTAGGGGTGTTTAGACTCAGGGTTAATGTTAGGGTGTTAGGTTTAAACTGTATTTTCTTTTCCCCATAGACATCAATGGGGCTGTGTTACGGAGCTTTTGTTTCCGCAATCGCAGGTGTTAGACATTTTTTTGACCCGCTCTCCCCACTGATGTCTATGGGGAAAGCGTGCACGAGCACGTCAAAACACTGCTTGTTTTTGGTGTGGTATGGAGCTCCATATCACCCACACAAGCAGTGTTTTTATAAGCTTATAATGGCAGTGCTATAGGGGGTTAAATAACGCAACTTTTGTTGCATTCTTTTCTTTCCCTATAGTGCTTAAAACTCGTAATCTAGGTGTATGTGTATTAAATTAATAAGGTGATGCTTGTGTTCTGCAAGTGGTGGGTTGCTTACCATCATGATGTAGACCAGACTCCCACTATGGTATCTCACAAGGAGATGAGAAGGCGCGCTATTCAGAACAAATAAGACAAGCAATACGAATTGATCTGTGATCCCAAACATATAATGTTCCCACAAATAGTTACTCCGTCTTTGTCGAGTGTTCTTACTCGGCCGACGGCTCAGGAAAAAGTTATAATGACAGTCCGTATGCGTACGGTGTTCTTCTGTGTTTCTGTGCAGGCAGCTCCTCTTGTTCCCAGAGAGCAGGGCTGAAACTGTTTTAGAGAGAGAGATGGAGAGGGCGCCACATAGCGTAATATTGTTTCAGAAAGAGATAATACAAAAAACAGAGAGGTAATGTGCTTACCAATGACTGTGGTACTGTGCTGTGACCAGTACTATCTCGCCTGCTAGCACTTTAATCAGTGGCTAGTACACTGTTGGATAAGATCCTTCCCGGGGGTTTTCCTTGGGATAGAGAATTGTGCTGTGAGCGTTTCTTGGGTCAGCAACTTCACTGTATTGCTCAATTAGGTTTCGATTCAAGAGAGATACACAACTTCCAAAGTTTAAAAGAATTTTAAAAAGGCTTTATTATAACGCGTTTCTCGACCACCAAGGGTCGTTTCTTCAGATATCAAAGCGAAACTTCTGATGCAAAAGGTCGATGTGGTCTCTTTTATAGTTTGCAATAATTATAGCCTAGTCCTGTGTTAAGGTTTGGATCAAGGGTTGCCAACCTTTCTGAGTTCTATGACATCATGTTCAATTGATTTTAGATATTCAGCTGGGGTGCAGAGCAAAAGAGCATGATTAAATCACTTCCCTTTTCAGGTATACTCCTACTTTGGTTTCTCAGTTGCTACATGGGTTGGGACCAAGAGCAAACAAGGAGGGTAGGAGATATTGATTTCACTTGCTGGGAAGATTACTCCTTAGCTAAATATTAAAGTTATTTAGTGCATATCTGAAGTTAAATTCAGTTGAGTTCTGATTGATGGGAGGTTTAATGTAGATATTTTATATCTCTATGTGGTGCTATGAGCTAATGATCAGAGGGATATGGCCTTATTGCCTGTAGTTGTTGAGGCACTCTTAGCTTTCAGCATTAATTGGAAGTAGCTACCAGTGGTGGTGAAAAGAATGCAATTCTCTCCGCGGGGGGTGAGTGTTTCCTTTTGACCATGTGGGAAAAAGTAACTGGGGATATGACCCACCTGCACCAGTCAGGCGGGAAATGGAGGAGAAGCATTGGCCTAAGTTAGTTGGTGATGTGGCTAGCTATGTTCAGTGCATAGTACTGTAGGGTGATCCCCCAAATGGCTCGTTGCACTGTTTTTGCCTGTCACAGACGTTTCCAGGCTGTGTCTCAGAGTTACTGAATTCAGTCTGCGTCAATCTGGGCCTAACAATGTGTAGGTTTCCCTTCTGCCTTTATGGTAGTTATGAAGGTCTTATGTTGTTACGAGGTGTACACTGTGTTATATATGGGCCTTAATGGTGGTGTAGATGTAAACCACTTACCCTCCTGCCCTTCTGGATGCCTTAAGGCCTTGTAATCATGATGAAGCCGTAATCATGAAGGGTCAGGTGATTACCTGCTATTAGGCCTTTGTATCGACTCTAGGCTACTTGTGTTCACTTAGTCTGAAGGATCCTCTGCCCCCGAGGAGGAGCATCGACCCTCCGGAGTTTTGTGTCCCCAGTCTAGATTGTGCAAGGAGGAATAAGATAATGTTATCCACGCGGTCTGTCGATCTGTGCAGTGCGCTTTCTCAATATGGTGCCTTGATCTGTTGCGATAGTTTAAAGATAGGTCTCAGAGTTAATTTATAGATATATTCATTTTTTGTGAGGAAAAGTCAGTTTTTTGTTCTTTTTTACAGAGTTTTAATAAGCTGTATAGATGGAGCTTTAATCAGATGCGTCTTTCCTCTTTGGCGCTTAGCTCCACCCCATTATAATTTTTGTATTAATATTTCTATAAATATTTTTTTAGATAGTGTATATATTAATATAAAACTTTATTTTAATGTATTTATGCTGTAGGGCTTCAGACACATGCACGCTACCTAGCTAGTTATCTATTTAACAAAGAATAACAAGAGAACTAAGCAAATTTGATCATATAAAACAAATTGGAAACTTTTTTTAAAATTGTGTTTTCTATCTGAATCATGAAAGAAACATTCTCGGTCTCTTCTCCCTTTAATTAAAAGGACAGTGAATAAAGGAAAAGTTGATGATTTTTAAGTTGTAAAATACAGTTTTACACTATTTTCTTATAAAGGCAATTAAATGTTAAAAATTAAATCAGTCAGTTGCCAATCCTCTGTTTACACCGCTCGGCTGGCAGAAAGGACAGTAACGAGCATGTTCAAGTGAAGCGCTAGAGTGTGCGCTAAAACAAGTGTATTGAGGTGGATGGCTGCCGTCATGCTTAAAGGAATAGTTAAATCAAAATTAAACTTTCGTGATTCAAATAGAGCAGGCAAATTTAAGCAACTTTCTAATTTATTCCTATTATCAATTTTCTTTGTTCTCTTGGTATCTTTATTTGAATGTAAACTTAGGAGCCGGCCCTTTTTTGGTTCAGCACCTGGGTAGCGCTTGCTGATTGGTGGCTACATTTAGACACCAATCAGAAAGATAAAGAAAAATGGGCCGGCTCCTATGCTTACATTCTTGCCTTTTCAAATAAAGATACCAAGAGACTGAAATTTTTTTGATAATAGGCGTAAAGTAGAAAGCTGCTTAAAATCACATGCTCTATTTGAATCATGAAAGTTTAATTTTAATTAGATTATTCCTTTAAGATTAATCCTTTAAGACAAGCTGCAAATTACACCTTAAAGGGACACTGAACCCAAATGTTTTCTTTTGTGATTCAGATAGAGCATGACATTTTAAGCAACTTTCTAATTTACTCCTATTATCAAATTTTCTTCATTCTCTTGGTATCTTTATTTGAAATGCAAGAAAGTAAGTTTAGATGCCAAACCATTTTTGGTGATCAACCTGGGTTGTTCTTGCTGATTGGTGGATAAACTCATCCACCAACAAAAAAGTGCTGTCCAGAGTTCTGAATAAAAAAAAAAGCTTAGATGTCTTCTTTTTAGAAATAAAGATAGCAAGAGAACGAAGAAAAATTGATAATATAAATAAATTAGAAAGTGGCTTAAAATTGCATGCTCTATCTGAATCATGAAAGAAAAAAATTGGGTTCAGTGTCCCTTTAAAGGAAGGTAGGCTATGAGGAAAAAAAATTGATAGTCTGATTTTTTAAAATTATATTAAATATAACAGTATTTGCTTTCTAAATGCTGGCATTGCTTACAAAAACCAAAGCAAATGAAAACATAGAAAGAAAATAAACTATAAAGAGCATTTTTCATGTACTATAATATTCTGATACTATGAATATTTCATTTCGTAAAATCCGCCATCACAAAAAGTCCTAATGACTTCAGGAATGCGGTAACAGCTGAAATCACCCATATTAGCTCTCAGTAACAAAACAAGCATTAAAGGGACAGACTAGGCCAAAATAAACTTTCATGATTCAGATAGAGCATGTAATTTTAAACAATTTTCCAATTTACTTTTATCACCAAATTTGCTTTGTTCTCTTGGTATTCTTAGTTGAAAGCTTAACCTAGGAGGTTCATATGCTAATTTCTTAGACCTTGAAGCCCACCTCTTTCAGATGGCATTTTAACAGTTTTTCACCACTAGAGGGTGTTAGTTCACGTATTTCATATAGATAACACTGTGCTCGTGCACGAGAAGTTATCTGGGAGCAGACACTGATTGGCTAGACTGCAAGTCTGTCAAAAGAACTGAAAAAAGGGGCAGTTTGCAGAGGCTTAGATGCAAGATAATCACAGAGGTTAAAAGTATATTAATATAACTGTGTTGGTTATGCAAAACTGGGAAATGGGTAATAAAGGGATTATCTATCTTTTAAAACAATAAAAATTCTGGTGTAGACTGTCCCTTTAATAACAAAACTGAATGCACTGCTGCAACACAATCCATCTCATAGATTTGCAGACACCAATATTTAGAGTGTGATTAGCTATAGATTAGAATGAGAATAGAGATAATATATATATATATATATATATATATATATATATATATATATATATATATATATATATATATATATATATATATATATATATATATATATAGTGAATGGATTAAATTTGTTGTAAACTGTTAATATGCTCCATGAAGATTTTTGAGTGATATGTTGATATGATTTGAACCATGTATTTGTCTTTTACACTGAATCCAGAAATAATTTTATTTTGCCATAGAACAATAGGTACTATAAAAGGATTTCTGCTAAACTAATAGGCTTTTTAAAGACGTCACAACAACAAATTGCTGGTATTAAAATAAAATAGCTAGAAGTTGTTAAGTCTTAGACAATACCACATAATGAATACAAAAAGAAAAACTGTTGATGAAATTAATATTGTGTGGAATAGAAATGCTGCACCATTTGTACCAGCATTTATCATAATTAACCACTTCTTGGCGCATAGAATGAGCTCCACTGTAAAGGATATCAGCATATATAAAAAAGAAATACCGGTAATAATAAAATAAAAATGCAGTCCACTTTAACATATGCACTAAAGAAAACTTGTCAGCTATAAACCATGGAGACTGCAAGACACTACACAAGGGCAAGAGAGTCTTCATGAATTTCACAAGCTAAGATGAGGTCTTGATGAAAATGTCCATCCATAATTGTCCCAGAACATCCACAACCAACCCCTGGAGACACCTCTCATTCTATTGAGCAAGATTACGTTACCATAACAAAACAGGCATGGGAATAGTTTTCAATTACAAACATTTTCAGAAACATTTTTTCAAGTGTGCTTCCTATATGTGCGGTTGTAATTATTGTTTTTCCATAGAGCTAGCTACAAATGTTAATGGCAGGAACACTTATGAAATGCTAGAAAAAATTGTCAGGAACTGCATTTGGATAATATTGGGTCTTTGTCTCCCTGCCCTTTTTGTTCCACCCATCTGCCACTCTGAATTCAGATCTTTTCCTGAGTCTTGATATCCTTGTACCTGTATCTGTATAAATTCATGAATTTCCTGCACCTGAATCTGTCACTGGTTTGGACTTAAAACAACCCATTTCCTGCAAAGAGTCATTGGCCTCTAGTTATGAAGCTGTCTACTTACCTGCATTCGCCGGCCCAATACGCTCGCCTAATCTCGCCTACCATCGCCGCCGCGGACCTGAATACGTTCGCCAGTTATCAAAAAATCTGTCAAGAAGCCGCGCACCAAGTACAGAGCGATGATCAGCGGACTGTTATTAACTGACAGTCATCGATCTCGCTGCTCATCGGCTTCTTCGCAGCTTTTTTGATAGCCTGTCACTAAGCGCCCACACTAAACTACACTGTTTTACCCCCTAAACCGCCGCTCCCGGAGCCCCCCACAACTAAATAAAGTTATTACCCCCTAAACCGCCGCTCCTGGACCCCACCGCAACTATAATAAATGTATTAACCCCTAAACCGCCACTCCCGAACCCCGCCGCCACCTACATTATACCTATTAACCCCTATCCGCTGCCACTACACTGCCACCACCTATATTCAAGTTATTAACCCCTATCCTGCGGATCCCGGACCCCTCCGCAACTAAATTAAATGTTTAACCCTTAAACCGCCGCTCCCGGACCCCGCCGCCACCTATATTAAACGTATTAACGCCTAAACCTAAGGCTAACACTAACACCCCCTAACTTAAATATTATTTTAATAAATCTAAATAAAACTTACTATTATTAAGTAAATTATTCCTATTTAAAACTAAATACTTACCTGTAAAATAAACCCTAAGATAGCTACAATATAACTAATAGTTACATTATATCTAGCTTAGGGTTTATTTTTATTTTGCAGGCAACTTTGTATTTATTTTAACTAGGTACAATAGCTATTAAATAGTTAATAACTATTTAATAGCTACCTAGCTAAAATAATTACAAAATTACCTGTAAAATAAATCCTAACCTAAGTTACAATTAAACCTAACACTACACTATCATTAAATAAATTAAATAAATTACCTACAATTACCTAAAATTAAATTAAATAAACTAAACTATAGTACAAAAAACCCCACTAAACTACAGAAAATAAAAAAGAATTACAAGAATTTTAAACTAATTACACCTAATCTAAGCCCACTAATAAAATAATAAAGCCCCCCAAAATAAAAAAATGCCCTACCCTAGTCTAAATTACAAAGTAACCAGCTCTTTTACCAGCCCTTAAAAGGGCTTTTTGCGGGGCATTGCCCCAAAGTAATCAGCTCTTTTACCTGTAAAAAAAAAATACAACCCCCCAACATTAAAACCCACCACCCACATACCCCTACTCTAATCCACCCAAACCCCCCTTAAAAAAACCTAACACTACCCCCCTGAAGATCACCCTACCTGGAGCCGTCTTCACCCAACCCGGCGGAAATCTTCATCCAATGTGCGCAGAGGAGGTCCTTCATCCGGTAGAAGTCTTCATCCAGGCGGCGTCTTCAATCTTCATCCATCCGGAGCGGAGCCATCTTCAAAGGAGCCGACGCGGAGCCATCCTCTTGAACGACGAATGAAGGTTCCTTTAAGGGACGTCATCCAAAATGGCGTCCCTCGAATTCCGATTGGCTGATAGGATTCTATCAGCCAATCGGAATTAAGGCAGGAAAAATATGATTGGCTGATTGAATCAGCCAATCAGATTGAAGTTCAATCCGATTGGCTGATCCAATCGGATTCTATCAGCCAATCGGAATTAAGGTAGAAAAAATCCTATTGGCTGATGCAATCAGCCAATAGGATTAAAGTTCAATCATATTGGCTGATCCAATCAGCCAATAAGATTGAGCTTGCATTCTATTGGCTGAATGGAACAGAAAATAGAATGTGAGTTCAAACCTATTGGCTGATTGGATCAGTCAATAGGATTGAAGTTCAATCCTATTGGCTGATTAAGGGTGTATTGGGTGGGTTTTATTTTTAGGTTAGGGATTGGGCGGCAAAATAGCTAACTGCCCTTTTAAGGGCAATGCCCATCCAAATGCCCTTTTCAGGGCAATGGGGAGCTTAGGTTTTTTTAGTTAGTATTTTATTTGGGGGGTTGGTTGTGTGGGTGGTGGGTTTTACTGTTGGGGGGGTTGTTTGTATTTATTTTTACAGGTAAAAGAGTTGATTACTTTGGGGCAATGCTAAGGGCTATTAGTAGTTTAGTTTAGGCTAGGTTTTTTTTTATTTTGTTTTTTTTATTTTATTTTAATAGGGCTATCAGATTAGGTGTAATTAGTTTAAATATCAGTAATTTGTTTATTATTTTCTGTAATTTAGTGTTTTGTTTTTTTTGTACTTTAGCTAATTTAATTTAGGTAATTGTATTTAATTTAGTTAATTTATTTAATTATATTGTAGTGTTAGGTGTTAGTGTAACTAAGGTTAGGTTTTATTTTACAGGTACATTTGTCTTTATTTTAACTAGGTAGTTATTAAATAGTTAATAACTATTTAATAACTATTGTACCTAGTTAAAATAAATACAAACTTGCCTGTAAAATAAAAATAAACCCTAAGATAGCAACAATGTAACAATTAGTTTTATTTTGGTTAGCTTAGGGTTTATTTTATAGGTAAGTATTTAGTTTTTATTAGGAATTATTTAGTTAATGATAGGAATATTTAATTCGATTTATTTAAATTATATTTAAGTTAGTGGGTGTTAGGTTTAGGGTTAGACTTAGATTTAAGTGTTAATAACTTTAATATAGTGGCGGCGACGTTGGGGGTGGCAGATTAGGGGTTAATAATATTTAACTGATGTTTGCGAGGCGGGAGTGCAGCGGCTTAGGGGTTAATATGTTTATTATAGTGGCGGCGACGTTGGGGGCGGCAGATTAGGGGTTAATAAATATAATGCAGATGTCGGTGATGTCGGGGGTGGCAGATTAGGGGTTAATAAGTGTAAGATTAGGGGTGTTTAGACTCGGGGTTCATGTTAGGGTGTAGACATAACTTTTATTTCCCCATAGGAATCAATGGGGCTGCGATACTGAGTTTTACGCTGCTTTTTTGCAGGTGTTAGACTTTTTCTCAGCCGGCTCTCCCCGTTGATTCCTATGAGGTAATCGTGCACAAGCACATACGACCAGCTCACCGCTGACTTAAACAGCGCTGGTATTGGAGTGCGGTAATGAGCAAAAGTTTCCTCAACGCTCACTTCTTGCCTTTCAACGACGGGTTTCTGAAAACCCATAATATCAGCGCTGTAGGTAAGTGAGCGGTGAGACAAAACTGCTCGTTAGCACTGCATAGCCTCTAACGCAAAACTCGCAATCTAGGTGTATGTGTTTAACCCCTGCAAATAATTATAAATACATAAAGTCATCTCCAGAGTAACAATGCACTACTTGGACCTAGCTCAACACATCTGATGAGCCAATGACAAGAGTCATATTTATATAGCCACCAATCACCAGCTAGCTTGTGAACATATCTAGGTATGCTTTTTAACAAATGATGCCAAAGGAATGAAATGTATTAATAGAAGTAAACTGAAATATATCTTAAAATTGCATACTCTGATTTTTTATGTTTAATTTTGCGTTTCATATTCCTTTTAGCTACTAACAAATCAGATAGAGCAGCGGACACACGTGGTGATGGTATGAGAAGGAGTTTAAATGCAATAGCAAACACTTTGATCTCTTTTATTTTGCTGTAAAGAACAAACAGCAGAAGATATGTTAAGCAATCCTCTATTAGAGGCGGTGTGCTAAATACATTATTTTATCTGGTTAGCTATTATTTATGCTACATTACAATCACACTTGTTGTTTTTATCTATATACAAATAAAAATTATAATAATACTAAAACTGATATTAATGTAATATTGTTTTAAGAGCATCTTACAGATGAATTAGTGTAAATTATCATCATATTTTGAATACAAAATAGTCTAACTTTAATATTCACATAGACAGCTGTAAGTTATGAAGATGTCACTCACTGTGGCAGGCTATGAAAAAACTTTTCTATACAAATGGTAATTGGAATGATGCAGAAAAAAAGTGAGTTATAAAAGCCTAAGGCTATTACCCTCTCTCTTACAGATGGTTGCTTCTGGGCTATAAAGATGACTATAATAGAAAACTCTCAGCATTTTGCTCCAGGAAATCAGGACCGGTGCCATGGCTTTGTGGTCTGTGTGTGTTTAGGGAATATGGGGGTAAAGCAGGTTATGTACTGGGTCATTGGTTGGCAGGGATTTGGTAGTCTGAGTCAGTTATCAACAAGCAAGAACACGACAGATTATTAGTATTACCTCTGATTATAGGAACATTTCATTTAAACTGCACCACAAACATCAGGAGTTTAGTGTACTATCAAGAAATAATAATGTATCCTATAATAAGACCAGACACTTAAAGGAAACTTCTAATGCAAAAAAAAAAGAAAAGAAAAATGCATATTAAAGGGGCATACAATGTGACATTTTTCTTTCAAAGCATACAACTTGAAATAACTTTTCAATTTAATTATATTATCAAAATTGCTTAATTGTTTTGGCATTCTTTGTTGAATGTACTGCTTGGAGTGTTTATATTAAAACTTTGCAGGGCAGCTAAGGCCTTGGAAATAGGCTTTGTTTACATTCCTGCTCTGTGCACGACATAAACAATATAGGCTTTCAGTATTGCATAGCACTATAAGAAACGATCTTTATTATGACTAATTAATATAATGTTTTTAAACAACTGGCAGCAAGTAGATACATCACAGTTAGTTAATATATTGTTCCCAGTCCTATAATAAAAAATAAGTTCTGTGGAAGGAGGGCAAGGAGTTGCGGGCAAGCCACAACTGTCTCTCTGATACCAGGCAGAGTTAGATGCAGACTTAAATTTTTGGGTCAGTGTTGCTTTTGGGTATCGTCAAACTGTTGAACCTTTTACAAGCTGTTTGTCAACTGATGAGATGGAGGTTCCTCCTGTGTTTGATGACTTCCCTGCCTGTGTATGCTTCAGCAACTAACAAACCATTAACAATTAAAGCTAAGTATTGCCTAGTGTATAATAATTTTACGCGTCGGGTAGTGCTCATATTACATGTTGAAAGTAAAAACTTTTCGCTCACGCGCTAACCCGAACTTCGAATATTGCAACCATGTTAATGTATTACCCCATAAACTTCAATGGAGCAAATTGGAAAAAAAAACTAACACCCTACTCGCGTGTAAACCTGATCACATTTTCTCAAGTGTGCTATGAATATGTCACATTCCAATGTTCTACACATAGAAGAATATGTTCAATTTTATGTAAAATATTTACACTAAAAAAACAGTATAACACTTTATTAAATACACATATTGCATAAATATGATTTGACATGTTTTCCTCTACTTACAGTAACTGCATAGGGCTCCAATGCACTTATATAAAGTTAGATAAGTATACAAATGTATTATATATATATATATACACATACATACATATCTTTAGACATGTACTGTATCTCTAAGTTAAAGCCCTTTGTCTGCCTTTTTTTTTCTAACACCTGAGACCTCATATTTTTGAGTCTTTATAACTTATTTATGCAACACTTTTTAAATACATTTTATTAGATAGTGTTATTATGAGTGTAATAGTACTTTTAAATGTATTTTTTGTGTGTTTTGAGAAACTTTTTTGTCGAGCGTAACAGTTAACTCGAGCTCCTGCTAACCCGCCGAGCATTAAGTTCAATTGTGCTTAAGTGATTGTGTTTACTTTCAAACTGTAATAAACACGCTACTTCCAATGCACGCAAAGAGCTACGATAAACCCAAAATCTCTCACGCAAAACAGCGCACCACTCGTAATCTGGCCCAAAGTAGGAATTGTTACCTACAACAGGTTTCACAATCCAAAAATCAAATGTGCACCATTCCCATACAGAACTGTATGTTAATGTATCCCTTTTAATAATGAAGACCTCCCAAGAAAGTCTGAGCTCTCTCCTGCTGTGAATCATATACCCCAAACTGCATGTTTTCCCAGTTGTTTAAAAGGAACTATATTAGCCCCACCCACCAGCTCTCCAGATACGCCCACTGACTGTCTTGACATGACAACAACCCTGCCTACTAGCCACACTCAAAATGGTGACAGGTCCTTTTTAACCTCTTGGGTCCTGGAGAGCCAGCCAAAAATATTGGGAGGTATGATAGTGTGTAGTGACACTAATAAGTTATGTGTACAATTAACCAATTGTGTTACAAAACAATACAGATAAGTGTGTTTTTTAAACGTCAAAGACATTATGAGTACAGCGGGCATGTGTGTTTGTTAAGCTATGGATTGAGCTTAAAGTGCTTAATATTAATGATTATACTTTAATTGACTAAGCAGGTAGCGCTAGTATCTGTTTAATGACTGCTTCGTAATCTCAGTATACAGGGAGTAATGTCAGTGTGTTTTACCCATGCACAAAACAAATGTTACATTCTAAAACTTTATGGTGTACTATCATGCTGACCCATGAATGAAACATACAAAATGAATATATTAAAATGTAGCTAATGTGTGAATGTGTTTGTATGTATAGAAGTGTATGTTCTAGGATGAACTAAAATCTTCATAGAGTAGTTGACATTTGTCAGAAATTCCAAGGCATTTTAACACAGGATGCTGTTGAGCAAACATGTATGTATATCCAGACAAAGCAGTAGTCTACAATTACAGAATCTGTTGTCATTTTCAAATAAAAAAAATCATTTGGTTTAGGAGTAGTCTCCGCCTTATCACCAGGGCTCTCTTCTCAGAGTGCACATGAGATGTCACAGCCTCCAGTGACCTGGCGTACATTCTAGCAAAAACAAAGGACAAAAACAACTTTCCAATTCACTTTTATCATCAAATTTGCATTGTTCTCTTGGTATTCTTTGTTAAAGCTAAACATAGGTAGGCTCATATGCTAATATCTAAGCCCTTGAAGGCTGCCTCTTATCTCAGTGCATTTTGACAGATTTTCACAGTCAGTTAGTGTGTGCCATATAAATAACATTGTGCTCACCCCCATGGAGTTATTTATGAGTCGGCACTGATTGGCTACAATACAAGTCTCTCAAAAGAACTGAGATAAGGGGGCAGTCTGCAAAGGCTTAGATACAAGGTAATCACAGAGGAAAAACGTGTATTAATATAACAGTGTTGTTTATGCAAACTGGGGAATGGGTAATGAAGGGATTATCTATCTTTTTAAACAAAACTAATTCTGGAGTAGACTTTCCCTTTAAAGGCAGCTTATTACACAGCTGGGTCACTGCTGATTGAATCAGCGATGGTTTCAGATCAGGACCAGCAGTGCTCTGAGGGTTCTTATACTTTTTGTTGAACCCTTGTGGGAGTTAAACACACAGTAGTGTAGAGTCATTAATCATAAAATGAAATGTTTTAACAAATTATAGCAGGATCATTTTCGACTATTATTGTCCTTTAATAGCCAGTTGATTATTGTGGTAATACTGATCACCTTGCGTAATTAGGCATTTTATTTGAGTAGAGATTCATGGGAGTACCAATGTGCAGATTAAAGTTATATACATATACCCAAAGGGCCTTTTTTATTTGTGGATATAACAGTGGTTAGAAAAAACACTAATTTTTATAAAATTAGTTTAGCAAATTTTGCTCCAGAGTTTTCATGTGGCAAGATACATATATAAAATAATGGTATAGGTTGAAACTGATGGCTTCGCTGAAACCCCCCCAATATATAGTTTGGGTGTATTTTTCACTAAAAATTACCTACAGTGGGTTTAAATGTGAGTAGCACCTAAAACTCCAACATAGCTCAACACAGGGGTGGGAAAGGCTCAACAGTTAAAGGGACATTACACTAAAAATATAATTCACCATAAAGGTTTAATTGTGCTTATGCTTAGTACATGTTTCTTATTTATTTTGTCTGTTTTCAGTAATTTCAATCTGAAAACTGAAGTTTTCCCACTGCCCCCAGTGAGGCTGCGGAATTTGTGGGACACTGGGGTGTTTTGTGGGCAGAGCTATTAAGAGGGTGAGATGTGTGCCATGGGTGAGGTTGGGCATTTCATGGGCAAAGTTTGGCCTCCCTAGTTTTTCTCTGGAAACTGCAGTGTTTGCCTGCAATATAAAGGATAAATGGGGGGAGCTCTGTTCCTAATTTGCCATAGCATAAATAAGAAAAAAGAGCTAGAATAACTTCCATGCCTGTTCATTTTCAGTGCCACTCAGGGCCAAAATGTATGTTTGGGGTTTGTTGTTTCCCTTGTTCAGAGGAGATTTGCCTGGTATTTCTGCGCTGAACTGTCATTGGGCAGGGTCAGACTGATATGCTACAGGATATTTTTTCTCTGTGAAAAATCATAAAGAGTATGCACCCTGAGTGGTACTTAAAATGAACAGGCATGGAAGTTATTCTAGCTTTTGTTCTGTCTAAGCTGAGCTGTCCGACATAAATCTACCCCATGGACTCCTTGCACACATGCCATAGAGAGGCCCACAGAAGGTCGAAATGTATGTCTGGGGTTTGTTGTTTCTCTTGTTCAAAGGAGAATTGCCTGGTATTTCTCTGTGAAAAGGCATAAATGTGTGCTAAAAGAGTACGCACCCTTAGTGGCACTAAAAATGAACAGGAATGGAAGTTATTCTAGATTTTGTTCTGTCTCAGCTGAGTGTGTGTCTTACTCTCTTTTTATATATATATACACAATTGCCAACATTTAAAAAAAAAATTCCAGGGACACTGCAGCAGAGCAACCAAGCAGGTTATCGAATTATTGACAACCCAGACATCCCAACTCTCCCTGAAGTTCAGGGAGTCTCCCTGATTGTAATAGCGGCTCCCTGATGCCAGCAAATGGAATGCAATCTCCCTGAAACTCCAAGTACCATGATCCAACGTGGCCCAAATCTGGAAAAGTGTTTCTTTAAGGAATGCCTTTAGTTGCTGGGACGTTATAGAACCCTCGAAGCATGCACCAGTAACCAAAAAGCCCCCACTTATTCTAATAAAATAAAAACAAAAATACTACCTTATTTACTGGAAGTAATTAAACTTTGTATTCTAAAATATTCAAGCATTCAACAAGCGTACGAGCACTGGAAAATAGGTTTGTTGTATGTGGTTTTGCAATAAAGCTACTTTTTTTTAATGTGACTTTAGTGGGAAGCTACTTTAATGATAAGTCTCTATCTTATTTATGGTTTCAAGGTGTCCAATATATTACTGGGAGGGGGGGGGTGGCGGCACAGTAGCGGATGAACCCACCTCCCTGAAATGAGTTTTTGCAGGTTGGGATGTCTGACAACCTATTGTTCAACTGCTCCCCCCCTCTCAGTTCTGCAATCAAAATACACCTATATGATAGTAATAGTATAATTTAGACGTATTCATAGTTTATTATACAGATTACAGCACCAAGCTCTTGCACCTACCCAGTCTCTGGAACACATTCTGGGCATATGGTTATTTTTACAACACAGCATCAAAATTAGGCAAACAAATAATATGTGAACCCATTCAATAATAACAATATTCCACTAGGAATGAATTATATTTAAATAATACACTACATCTATCAATCTATGATCTATATGTATATATGTATGTATATGTGTGTTTTTGTGTATATACACACACCAAATGTTGGGCAAATGAGGTAGCATTTCCAGGGACAAAAAAAATCCAGGGAAATACAACATAATACAGGGACTGTCCCTGGAGATCAGGGACTGTTGACAACTATATATATATATATATATATATATATATATATATATATATATATATATATATATATATATATATAATTTTTAGATATAAAACAGTCTGTTTCATAAAAAAAGCACTAAAGGAGTGGGTTATACTTAATAGACTTAAAAAAATTATTGCAATACGTATTATTCTTTTATTCGTCATTTTAAAGAGATTTTGCATTTAATTCCCTTTTTAACTTAATTTGCTTCCTCTCTACAAGAAAGCAAATTAAGTTTTTTTCCCCTTTGAAGTGTTGCTAGGAGACACCATAAAATAGCTCCAGTCAGTTTATTGTCCATGATCAGTAGGGGACTTCTGCTACAAAAGTCATGTGATAATAGAACTTAGGTTTTGTAATATCTGCTTGCTTATCTAGTTGTAGGCAGGGGCTACACTGAAAGTGGTCATGTTGCAAGAAAACAAGTATATTACTTGCTTTTTTACAAGTAAAAAGCACTATATCCCTTTAATAAATTCTATGCAAAGTATATTTAGCATATAATTGCTGCTTGGCCGTGAGGGGGGCACATGCTTCCTTACCATGCTCATTTAATTCCTCTATAACTGCAATGTACCCCTCTCTCGTATGCCCTGTACCCATCCTTTTGACCACTTAGGTGTCTCAGCACTCTATTACTTTCCCTGCTGCCTATTCCTCGGCGCTCTATTGTTTCCCCTGCTTGTCTCGGCGCTCTATTGCTCCTCACTGTGTATCCCTGCATCTCTCGGCGCTCTGTTGTTTTCCCCTGCGGTTGCCATGCCAGCCGCGTCCTGCAGAGCGTCGAGTTGCCGATCTGGGGCCCGGGTATACAGTGTTTCTGTTCCCCGGTTATTGCAGAGTAACGTGTGACCCCGGCCCAGGGCATTACGGCTGGTTAGGTAAGCGGAGTGTCGGCGACATAGACCGGTCTAGGTACGGCAATGGTGTCCTGAGATAATGACACTGACAGGCTGAACGGTTTGTAGGTAGACGGGAGAGAGAGACTGATGGGGAAGAGACACTGGATATTGAAAAAAGGAGAAGACAGGGGATTACGTTTGGAGTTTGAGTGGGTGAGAAAGAGGGTCTGAGTGTGAGCAGAAGACTGGTGGTGACCAAGAAGGGCTGAGTGTGAGCAGAAGACTGGTGGTGACCAAGAAGGGCTGAGTGTGAGCAGAAGACTTGGGGTGACCAAGAGGGGCTGAGTGTGAGCAGAAGACTGGGGGTGACCAATAGGGGCTGAGTGTGAGCAGAAGACTGGGGGTGACCAAGAGGCGTTTAGTGGGAAGAGAACACTGGGGGTGACCAAGAGGCGCTAATTGTGAGGAGAAGACTGGGGGTGAACAAAAGTGGCTAAGTGTGAGTAGAAGACTGGGGGAAAACAAAAGTGGCTAAGTGTGAGCAGAAGACTGGGGGAAAACAAAAGTGGCTAAGTGTGAGCAGAAGACTGGGGGTTACCAAGAGGGGCTGAGTTTGAGCAGAAGACTAGGGGTGAGACAGAGGGGCTGAGTGAGAGGAAAATAATGGGGGTGACCAAGAGGGGCTGAGTGTGAGGAGAAGACTGTGGGTGAGAAAGAGGGGCTTAGTGTGAGCAGAAGACTGAGGGTGACCAAGAGGGGCTGAGTGTGAGCATAAGACTGGGGGTTACCAAGAGGGGCTGCGTTTGAGCAGAAGACTGGGGGTGACCAAGAGGGGCTGCGTGTGAGCAGAAGACTGGGGGTGACCAAGAGGGGCTGCGTGTGAGCAGAAGACTGGGGGTGACCAAGAGGGGCTGCATGTGAGCAGAAGACTGGAGGTGACCAAGAGGCTCTGAGTGGGAGGAGAACACTGGGGGTGACCAAGAGGTACTGATTGGTAGATGAAGACTGGGGGTGACCAAGAGTGGCTGAGTGGGAGGGGAAGACTGGGGGTGACCAAGAGGGGCTGAGTGGGAGGGGAAGACTGGGGGTGACCAAGAGGGGCTGAGTGGGAGAGGAAGACTGGGGGTGACCAAGAGGTGCTGATTGTTAGAAGAAGACTGGGGGTGACCAAGATGGGCTGATTGTTAGAAGAAGGCTGGGGGTGACCAAGAGGGGCTGAGTGTGAGCAGAAGACTGGGGGTTACCAAGAGGGGCTGCATTTGAGCAGAAGACTGGGGGTGACCAAGAGGGGCTGAGTGGGAGGAGAAGACTGGGGTTGACCAAGAGGTGCTGAGTGGAAGGGGAAGAATGGGGGTGACCAAGAGGGGCTGAGTGGGAGGGGAAGACTGGGGTGACCAAGAGGGACTGAGTGGGAGGAGAAGACTGGGGGTGACCAAGAGGTGCTGATTGTTAGAAGAAGACTGGGGTGGCCAAGAGGGGCTGATTGGTAGAAGACGACTGGGGGTGACCAAGAGGAGCTGAGTGGGAGGGGAAGAATGGGGGTGACCAAGAGGGGCTGAGTGGGAGGGGAAGACTGGGGTGACCAAGAGGGACTGAGTGGGAGGAGAAGACTGGGGGTGACCAAGAGGTGCTGATTGTTAGAAGAAGACTGGGGTGGCCAAGAGGGGCTGATTGTTAGAAGAAGACTGGGGTGGCCAAGAGGGGCTGATTGTTAGAAGAAGACTGGGGTGGCCAAGAGGGGCTGATTGTTAGAAGAAGACTGGGGGTGACCAAGAGGGGCTGAGTGTTAGCAGAAGACTGGGGGTGACCAAGAGGGGCTGCTTGTGAGCAGAAGACTGGGGGTGACCAAGAGGGGCTGCGTGTGAGCAGAAGACTGTGAGTGACCAAGAGGGGCTGAGTGGGAGGAGAAGACTGGGGATGACCAAGAGGTGCTGATTGGTAGAAGAAGACTGGGGGTGACCAAGAGGGGCTGAGTGGGAGGGGAAGACTGGGGGTGACCAAGAGGTGCTGATTGTTAGAAGAAGACTGGGGGTGACCAAGAGGGGCTGATTGTTAGAAGAAGACTGGGGGTGACCAAGAGGGGCTGATTGTTAGAAGAAGACTGGGGGTGACCAAGAGGGGCTGAGTAAGAGCAGAAGACTGGGGTTGACTTAGAGGGGCTGAGTGGGAGGAGAAGACTTGGGGTGACCCAGAGAGGATGACTGGGGTGAGAAATAGGGGCTGAGTGGGAGTAGGAGACTGAAGGTTGCCAACAGGGACTGCATGGGAGGAGAAGACTGGTGGTGAAAAAGAGGGGCTGAGTGGGATGAGAAGGCTGGGACTGAGAAAGAGGGGCTGAGTGGGAGTAGAACACTGGGGCTGAGAAAGAGGGGATGAGAAGGCTGGGACTGAGAAAGAGGGGCTGAGTGGGAGGAGAACACTGGGGCTGAGAAAGAGGGGATGTGAAAGAGGGGATGAGAAGGCTGGGACTGAGAAAGAAGGGCTGAGTGGGAGCAGAATTCTAGTGAGAGGAGGGGTTTATTGGAAGGAGAAGATAGGAGGTAAAGTGAATGGGAGCAGAATAGGGGGCTGAGTGGAGCAGTGGACTCGCCTACTAGCTGCACATATGAAATGTGTTCCAGTGTTCTCATGCTGACAAAATATTTAATCTTTTTTTAATGAGTATGACTGCAGGGGAGATACCAAAGGTAAAAGAGACTATAAGACTGAAGAGAAAGGTGGCAGAAATCATGAGAGAGATAGGACTGATGGGGGACTGACCTACCTAGGGATTTGGGTTATAATCAAGTTTGATTTAAACATCTCAGCTCAACACAATTATGAACAGGTATAAATGAGCTTCTGCTGTGTAGCATGTTGCAGAGACGATGTTCTGGATTTTATAAGACCCACTTCAGCCTCTTTGGAGCAGTGGGAAACCTGCATTTTCAAAATTACAGGTAAAACAAGCAAAATAAATATAAAAATACGTTCCAGTTTTTTTTTAAATTGTTTAATTTACGCATGCATTTATTTTTAAATGAGTTAAAGGGATAGAAAAGTCAAAATGAAACTTGCAAGAATCAGAGCATGCAATTTTATGACACTTTCAAAATCACTTCTATTTTCAAATGTGCGTTGTTCTCTTGGTATCCATTGTTGAAAATGAATATGCACATATCATACTCTAGTGGGAGCTAGCTGGTGATTGGTGCCTGTATACATTTGTCTTTTGTGTTTGGTTAACTAGATGTGTTCCTCTAGCAAAGGATAACATGAGAATGAAGCAAATTTGAATAAATTTGCTTCATTGTGCGTTGTTCTCTTGGAATCCATTGTTGAAAATGAATATGCACATATCATACTCTAGTGGGAGCTAGCTGGTGATTGGTGCCTGTATACATTTGTCTTTTGTGTTTGGTTAACTAGATGTGTTCCTCTAGCAAAGGATAACATGAGAATGAAGCAAATTTGAATAAAGTAAATTTGAAAGTTGTTTAAAATTGTATGTATTATCCAAATCATTCATTCAATGTTTGGGATTTCCTGTCTCTTAAAACATTTTATGGAGAGTTAATTTTTGAGTTTAGTGCCCTTTAATGAAAATTCACTGAACTGGGACATGGTGATATGAACAGGGAATATGGTGCATATATTGGTTTTTAGGTGAAGAGATAAGATATATTTATTTATCTTGGGGGGGCTTTGACCTAATCATCTCAGCTGTTCGGTTATCTGTAACTTATATGTATTTAATGTTCCCATATATAAGTGATGTTTGGGATTTTATATAAGTGATGTTTGGGATTTTATACAAGTGATGTTTAGGATTTTATACAAGTGATGTTTAGGATTTTATATAAGTGATGTTTGGGATTTTATACAAGTGATGTTTGGGATTTTATACAAGTGATGTTTGGGATTTTATACAAGTGATGTTTAGGATTTTATATAAGTGATGTTTGGGATTTTATATAAGTGATGTTTGGGATTTTATACAAGTGATGTTTGGGATTTTATACAAGTGATGTTTGGGATTTTATACAAGTGATGTTTGGGATTTTATACAAGTGATGTTTGGGATTTTATACAAGTGATGTTTAGGATTTTATATAAGTGATGTTTGGGATTTTATATAAGTGATGTTTGGGATTGTAGCTCTTTATTTCTGGAAACAATCATTCTCTAGAGATGGAGCGTGTAGTTTGACATGCAACCTGACATACACTACAAAAGGGAGGGAGACAACTTAAAGGGACCTTACACCACTTGAGATTGTACTATAAAATGTTTAATTATGTTTATTAAAAAACTTTGCTATAAACTTTTTGTATTTATATACTCCTTTTTTTTTCTTGTAATTTTAATTCTGAAAATGTTGTTCTTTCTAATTCCTGTATGAAGTATAAGTGCACACAGGCACTGGTTGTACTCTATAGCACTGGTTTTCAAACCTGTCCTTGGGCCTCTCTAACAGACCACATTTTGAGGATATCTGAACTAGAGCACAGGTAACATAATCAGCTGATTATTAAACATGAATATTTTACCTGCTCTCACCCACGGCAATCCTGAGAATATGGCCTGTTGGGGAGGCCTGAAGACA
This sequence comes from Bombina bombina, assembly GCF_027579735.1. NCBI lineage: Eukaryota > Metazoa > Chordata > Amphibia > Anura > Bombinatoridae > Bombina > Bombina bombina. Next base: position 169,398,311 of record NC_069508.1, read on the forward strand.
GGTTTGAAAACCGGTGCTCTATAGAGACCCATGTAAGACTGTTCCTGTTTGGCCTCAGCAGAGAAGGAAACCTAGATTACAACATGGCAGCTCCCATTGCTTTATGAATACTAAAACTGTGTACTGTTTTTTTTTTTTCAATATTTAAACATCTTATATTATTAAAACAACACATCTGTAAATTATTCACAAGCTAAGCTGTGCTCAGAATACTTAAAGGGACAGTCTACTCCAGAATACTTAAAGGGACAGTCTACTCCAGAATTGTTATTGTTTAAAAAGAAAGATAATCCCTGTAATTACCTATTCCCCAGGTTTGCATAACCAACACTGTGATATTAATACACTTATTACCTCTGTGGTTATCTTGTATCTAAGCCTCTGCAGACTGCCACCTTATCTGAGTGCTTTTAACAGGCATGTGTTGTAGCCAATCAGTGCTTACTCCTAAATAACTCCACAGGAGTGAGCACAGTGTTATCTATATGACACACATAGACTTGCACTGTCTGTTAAAAACTGTCAAACTGTGTGTGAGGTAGGAGGCGGTTTTCAACAGTTTAGAAATCAGTGTGAGCCTAACTAGGTTTAGCTTTCAAAACAAAATACCAAGAGAACAAAGCAAATTTGATGATAAAAGTAAATTGGAAAGTTGTTTAAAATTGCATATCCTATCTGAATCATGAAAGTTTCATTTTGACTAGACTGTCCCTTTTAAAGGTTTTTGATTCTCTTTTTAATAAACAAAGTAAAGGTTTGCAAATCATTAACCTCTTAAGGACATATGACGGAATTTTTGCGTCATAAAACAATTGAGCAAACTGAAAGCTGTGTCCTTAAAGGGTTAATAAACTTCGGGATATTTTACAATCTTGTTAAAAAATTTAAAAAACCACCTATAGCAACTTATAGGAGATCATGGGATTTAAGGGATTCTTTAATTAGATCCGATATTGGCCCTGATAAGGTATTAAAACAATCTTATTTGTGTTCTAAGAAAAATGGTTGCATTAATTAAAATAGCTTAATACAGGGCCCCTAATTTTTTTATCCACGCGTTGTCAAAAAAGTATTTTATTAATAAATATTTCACCTGCATTACAGATTATTTATCTACTAAAATGTCCATGTGGCTTATTAAATGTAGGTGAAACTACCAAAAGGGTCCATGATCGTGTTGATTAGGTTGGTCATACAGTAAGTCAATTAGGGTTTCAAATTTTTGACCATGTGCCCTTAATCAGACGGGGAAGGGATAGAGAACAGAGACTTAAACAAGGGGAGGCTTTTTGGATCTTTCATTTGGAAACTAGGGTCCCTCATGGAGTCAATGGAATCTTTTATGTTTCTGTAAAAATTGGACAATTTAATAGCCTGCTGTTTTTGAATGGGTTAATAGAATAATGTCATGGGGAGGAGCTAAATGATATTTACACATGGCTTTATCTGAGTAATTGCATATATGATAATCCGAAAAAAATTGTATTACATTGTTTTTCTTTTTCTAAAAAATAATTGTTTAATCTACTGTGTTGCTGCTTTTTGCAAATTGAATACTTAAAGGGATACAAAACCCCCAATTTTTCTTGCATGCAATTTTAATAAACTTTCTAAGTGATTTCAGTTATCAAATTTTCTTTGTTCCCTTGGTATCTTTTTTTTTTTTTAAAGCAGGGACGTAAGCTCAGGAGCGTGCACGTGTCTGGAGCACTATATTGCAGCAGTTTTAGAAGAATCTTATTCATTTGCAAGAGCATTAGATGGCAGCACTATTTCCTGCCATGTAGGGCTCTATACTCCTACTTAGATATCTCTTCCATGGAAACAAAGCAAATTTGAATATAGAAATAATCTGGAAACTAAAATTGTAGTCTTTGTCTGAATCACCAAAGAAAATGCATTGGCTTCATATCCCTTTAATTATCTCTAGCATGCATTTAATGTTTTATTTCCCTTTAATATAAATGCATTTTGAAATGTAAGTTCCTAAAAATAAATGAATGCATCAAAAAACATTTATTTTATTATTATTTCTTTTTAAAACTGAATGTTATGATAGTTAAGTTCTATCCTTTCACTATCCCGCTGGTAGAGGGTTCGGTTCTCCCCTCTATACAGCCTCCCCGGGTACTTTCCCTCCCTTATACCCAACCATTGTGTGCCCTTTTACTTTTTATCATCATTTTATTCATCCGGCAAGTAGATTTGATTAGTGCTATCATCCTTTGGGCTACTATTTATTTATTTACATTACCACACCCCTGTGTCTTACAACGTCTATGCGAGTGGGTTCTGTGGAAGCCCCCATCCCTTATATAAATGGTAAAACTATATTGTAATGCCATCAATGTGTGTCATGTTTCTCTCATAGTTGCTATAGCTAGGTGATATTATGAAGTAGCCAGGTGGGGGCAATGTAATAATAATATGTTTTATGTTACTTATAAATGTTACTTAAAGGGCCATTGTAATCCAAAAATGACATGCGCCAATCATCAGTGCTAGTTTCCGGACTGTGTAACTACCGGTGCTGATCTGGTCAGCATCGTTTTCCGCCAAGTGGTACCTCTACTGTGTGTTTAATCCCTTTGCGGTGGTTAAACACATAGAGGTACAGGGTTGCTAATATCAAAATTACATGCGCAAAAGAGCATGTGATTTTTCAATTGTAATGGCCCTTTAAACTATCCAAAGCATAAATTATTTAACATAAATTGATTTAATGATAATTTGTGCATTTAACATTTGTAAAAAAAATAATATTAGTTTATATTTGCTTCATATTGGCTTAAATTTTAGCTGGGGGATCAGGTGTGCCCATTAAAGGGACAAAGTCAAAATGAAACTTAAATGGACTGGAATGGATAGAGCATAACCTTTTAAATGTCTTTCTAATTTACTTCTGTTAAACATTTTGATTAGTTCTTTTATTATCCTTTATTAAAAAGTAATACTAGGTGAGCTTGGGAGCATGCACGTATCTCTAGCCATCTGACAGCAGTGTTTGCAACACACACTCCTGAGCTGCTTTTAAACTACCTAGCTTTACTCTTAACAAAGGATATCAAGATAACCAATACCATGTGACAATAAAAGTAAATTGGAAAGCTGTTTAAAATCACTTACTCTATCTGAATTTGGCTTTACTGTCCCTTTAAAATAAGTCCTGGGGAGAACACTGACACTTATCTTAATAATAGACTCATATTTTTAATGAGGTTCCGTGCCCTCTATGTTGGATTTAGAGTGTTGACTAACAGCGGTCAGTTGTCATATCATGGAATGTTGAAGGGAAGATATTTTGAGGCTCATGGCATGCCTGTACAGGTGACATTCCTGGGGACACATTGTGCTCACAGTGACATCTCAAATAAGATGTTTTATCAGCCGCTACTTGTCTGCCCGGACTGAATTCCTGATGTGGATGGGATAGGTTGTTGTATTTATCTTTTACATCTACTTGTTATCACTCAGATGCATTTGGTAGAAAAGTGTAATAAAAGAAGAATAAACACAGTGTTCTTGTTCTCTTTATGTTTTTACACCAACTGACAGAGAAGTATTTAATGCTGCTTCCTTAACCCCTTAAGGACCAAGGCCATTTTTCAATTTCTTTCCCTTAAGGACCAGGGCTATTTTTAAATTTCTGCGGTGTTTGTGTTTAGCTGTAATTTTCCTCTTACTCATTTATTGTACCCACACATATTATATACCGTTTTTCTCGCTATTAAATGGACTTTCTAAAGATACCATTATTTTCATCATATCTTATAATTTACTATAAATTTTTTTATAAAATATGAGGAAAAAATGGAAAAAAAAACACACTTTTTCTAACTTTGGCCACCAAAATCTGTTACACATCTACAACCACCAAAAAACACCCATGGTAAATAGTTTCTAAATTTTGTCCTGAGTTTAGAAATACCCAATGTTTACATGTTCTTTGCTTTTTTTGCAAGTTATAGGGCAATAAGTACAAGTAGCACTTGGCTATTTCCAAACCACTTTTTTTCAAGATTAGCGCTAGTTATATTGGAACACTGATATCTTTCAGGAATTCTTGAATATCCCTTGACATGTATATATATTTTTTTAGAAGACATCCCAAAGTATTGATCTAGGCCCATTTTGGTATATTTCAAGCCACCATTTCACCGCCAAATGCGATCAAATAAAAAAAATTGTTAACTTTTTCACAAATTTTTTCACAAACTTTAGGTTTGTCACTGAAATTATTTACAAACAACTTGTGCAATTATGGCATATATGGTTGTAAATGCTTCTCTGGGATCCCCTTTGTTCAGAAATAACAGACATATATGGCTTTGGCGTTGCTTTTTGGTAATTAGAAGGCCGCTAAATACCACTGCGCACCACACGTGTATTATGCCCAGCAGTGAAGGGGTTAATTAGGGAGCATGTAGGGAACTTCTAGGGTTAATTTTAGCTTTAGTGTAATGTAGTAGACAACCTCAAGTATTGATCAAGGCCCATCTTGGTATATTTCATGCCACCATTTCACCGCCCAAATGCCATCAAATTAAAAAAATCGTAAAATTTTTCACAATTTTAGGTTTCTCACTGAAATTATTTACTAACAGCTTGTGCAATTATGGCACACATGGTTGTAAATGCTTCTCTTGGATCCCCTTTGTTCAGAAATAGCAGACATATATGGCTTTGGAGTTTCTTTTTGGTAATTACAAGGCGGCAAAATGCCGCTGCGCATCACACGTGTATTTTGTCTAGCAGTGAAGGGGTTAATTAGGTAGCTTGCAGGGTTAAGTTTAGCTTTAGTGTAGAGATCAGCCTCCCACCTGACACATCCCACCCCCTGATCCCTCCCAAACAGTTCTCTTCCCTCCCTCACCCCAAAATTGTCCCCGCCATCTTAAGTACTGGCAGAAAGTCTGCCAGTGCTAAAATAAAAGCTCTCTTTTAATTTTTTTATTTTTTCCCCCAGCATATTTACATATGCTGCTGTGTAGGAGCCCCCCATAGCACCCAACCTCCCTGAGCCCCCCCCACACAGCTCTCTAATCTCCCCCCTCTCACTATTTGGTGCCATTTTGGGTACTGGCAGCTGTCTGCCAGTACCCACTTTTCAAACTTTAGTGCATTTTTTTTTTTTATATTTTTTTTTCTGTAGTGTAGCTGGCCCCCCCTCAATACCCCCCACCCCCCTCTCCCAGATCCTTTTTATAAATAAAAATTAAACCCCCATCACCCGCTCCCACCACGGATCACCTCCCGCTCCCACCACAACCGGACCGTTTATGTGCTAATACTATGTTAAGATCGCAGCCCCGCCCCCGTGCACGCGCCCGCACGCACCGGGACTAATCTGGAACAAGATTCCCAGCGATGGGCCACCCACCCTCCTCCCTGTAACTGCTCCCACCCACCAACGATCGGCACCATCGCTGGCCGATGCAGAGAGGGCCACAGAGTAAGCCTCTCTGCATCAGTGTGCCAGAAAAGGTATTGCCATGATGCCTCAATATCGAGGCATCACGGCAATACCTTGAAAACGGCTGGAAGCGATCAGGATCGCTTCCAGCCACTTTAAACACTTAGGTCGTACAGGGTACGTCGCTGGTCTTTAAAGACCAGGTTCTGTGTGACGTACCCTGTACGACTCGTGTCATTAAGGGGTTAATGACATCATTTTTTGAGTATGATCATAATACTAATATTATAATGCCTCTCTCACAATAACATGCTTGCTGTTTTGGGTTTCTATTGTGACAGTGGTTTTATTTTATATTTGAATACTCTGTTTCTGTTATAAGTCAGCCTGTGAGAGAGGGGTATCAGATAATGCAGATACAAATGCATATTGATAATAAAGTTCTTTTTTTTCCCTTTTGGGCTAGTTTTCAAAATCATCTCCAGTTAGATTCTTCCTTTGTTCTGTTTTTATTGTACACACATGAAAAATCTCTCTCTCTATTCTCTGGAAAGACTCACATTCTCCAGACTTCAGCTTTTTAATGTTTGCATCACAAAGAGTATTTTGATCTTAGAGGAAGCAGAAATCTAATCTTTTTAATGTGTTTTTTTTTTCTTTAGTAGCTAAACCGATCTGGAAAACTGTGTAATGCAGAAAAAAATCAAAATCCCCAAGCGGTGTCTGAACTCCTCGGAAGACTTGTGGGAATTTAAAAAATATGACAATGAGGAGGACTCTGAGCTTCAGCACACTAAGGTACACACCGTGCAGTCTTCTCTGATACTATTGTTTGTTTTGTACATGATCTGTTCGGGCATTTTCCTCATCTATCTATCTATCTATCTATCTATCTATCCTCAGGTGTGATAGTTTGCTATAGCGCTATACAACATGCACAAATGCAAAGATATTGATTAGACAGCTACTATGTTTGTATTAAAAATGGTTACAGTGTAGAAGTTGAAAAACTGATTAATATTTATCCGAATCAACCAATAATCCGTTTTCTGGCGCCCTATGGCTAAGCAGCGTTATGTAAGTCTGAGTATTGTGCTTACAATGAAGCTGCTTTTTATACTACATAGGTTTGCAAGTAGCTTCTGATTAGATATACAATTAGCATTTCTTATGCACTTGGAGTTAATATATATTGCATGATCTATTCACTTTCCTGTCTAGTCCTGCGGACTAGTTTCACTACAGTAGATCTGGAATAATTTGGGAACTGGTAACTGGTTTGATTTAAATGTGTTGCTATTTTGGGGAAATTTGCTCTATGTAATTTGTTTTATGTGTTGAGTATTGTTTGTTTGTCTTCTTCCTGTTTCTTTTTGATGTATTTGTTTCTTTTTTGTTTTTTGGATATAAATAAAAAGATAATAAAAGATCTGGCCTGTTCTGTCTGCCGCCTAAATAGTTAATACATTTGACTCCTGCCCACATTTTATACAATGGTTTCCCTTTGACCCTGCTATTCTCTTGCATATATGTCCACTACTACATCTATTCATGTGCAAAACCTTGATATATTCAGATATATATTATTATGTCTCCTTACTTGTTAAGATATAACACCTAGAGGACACAGAGGCAGCAGCCCACTTTTGCCAACTCGGCTTTATATTGTAAATAACTTAATGTTGAGCTTTATGGCCTAAAACTAGTTCATACTTTGGCTTTATGTTAAACATTCTCAATAATACTCAATATAGCCTATGTATATATAAATTGAAGATAGTATGTTAGAGTGGCTTAGTTCCCTTGTCTGCTGTCCACTTAGCATATGATGTCATTGGATAAACTCACTAGACTCACCAAACCTTAATAATAGGGTGAAGTTCTAGATCCGGTACCAGTTGAAGCGCAAAATACCCTGCTATGTTCTTAGGCAATATTTTGAAGAAGAGGGACATATGTACTTCTTGTTAACTCTGTTCTCTACCCTTGGATTGCATATATATGATGTAGGCACTGTATTTTTGCATTTGTCCAATGATGTTAATGCTGATGTTCTCTGACTGCTGCATTCTAATCTAAGCTTCTTTAAGCCTACTGCATAAGGATCCTTCTGACTTGAGGTTTAATCTTTGTTGTGGGGAGTATTACTAGGTATATTATGTAGTTCAATACTCGGGGCTCTATGGCAGACATGAGTATAGTGCACTGGGTGAATCTAGTTATGTAGGGTATATAAGGTTTAATAGTGTTAATATGTGAATGTGGGGCCATTCCATGGGCTAGATTTATCAAAGGCTAGGGGAACTCTGTATGTGCTTCGCCTGTAACTGTGCCCCAACTCGCCTCCGTAGAAGCGCACATGTGCGCCTGAATTTATAACAAAAATAGACGTAATTTTTTTTTTTGGGGAGTAATAATGATAAATTTTGCCTATCGGCAAAAGCATTTACTCCCTATTTACTCCCTATTTATCACAGTACATCCCTATAAATATTTACGCCGCAATATTTTCATTATTAAAAAAGCGTTTTTTAGGTTAACTATTTAGCTTATATATATTATAATGTTTCTGTGCTGTTTTTGCCATATGTTGATAATTGAAGATCACAAAAATAAATATATCAATACTTCGATATATAGATATAAAACTGTTGGTACCCATATTCGCCAGTGGAAGCGCAAATTTCTTGCAATAACGGTCTCTTTTTGTCGCTGAGCCTTTGAAAAATTAGTTTAAAGAAGAAAGTACTGCATCACAAGATGTAAAAGCATGTATTATAATGGTGTTTGCCTCAGTCTGTATGGCGAAATATACAACACGCAATTGAAGCTGGACGGAATTCAAGGAGGATGACTTTGATAAATCGACCCCTATATACTGCTCTTGTTCATGTAATCGAAATGAGGGAGCTCGGCCTATATCCCCCTATCATAATAAGGGAGATTGTTGAAATACCACTTATCTCTATCCCCTGACAGGAGTAATCCAGCTACAATTGCTTGTTAACCTTTATACAAGCTGATTTGTTAAATTCTATAGTTAACATGGCTGAATCTTAACCCTAAACTAATACAAGTTTTCATGTACTCTATTATGCACAAACCCTTTTATACGATTTACCTAATGCCCAGCTAGTATTTCCTGTCACATATGTCATCAAATTGGTAAAGCATCTCACCTAATTCATTATTGTAGTATTATGTGCTCTATGGGTGCCAAAGAGAGCACGGTTCGGTTACTTGACCATACATAGCTGCTTTCAATGTTGTTATAAAGGATTATGATAGATGTTGCCCACCCTGCTTGATATCAAGGATAATTTAATGTTGAGCCCTGTTTCTTGATTTGTCCATTCTCTGACTACTCACTTAGATAATCTACCTGATACCTGGGTATAGGGCCGTACCAGGTTGCTAAGGTTTGTTTTTATGGAAATGGTAACGATATGTTATGTTATGGTACATCACACTTTACACCTACATATACCTCCCATACAGTTTGGTACCAATTAGATATGGGAATCCTTGCTTTATAATTGAATATCTTATGGTCATAGTATAGTCCCTTCCCTGAACACCCATCATTATATTGGTGCTTAGTCCAGGTTTATATTATTGGTAGCTTCCCTATGGAATACAAGGTGTGAGGCACTGGCAAGACGCAGGAGGTCTCATATGCTGCAGATAACAATAAGGAAGGACAATTAGTAGTATGACATTATGAGGTCTCTTGAGATTGTTGAGTGTTTCGCCAACTTTTTTACTCAAGCATCTCAGCGCCCCCCCCCCCCCCTTTTACTCCATTGGGTTTAGGAAAATGAATCCTATAGAAACTCCACTCCTATATGCTTTCATTTGTTGTATGTTCCCTAAGTGATCCTCAAGCCACTATGTAATAATACCAGAGGTCCAAGAGTAACCACTACCTTTAATAGGAGGTATACCTTTCTCTAGTTATCTTTATATTCTACTTTAGGGGAAACTGATAATACCTACATTACACTGGAAACTGTGACCACAAATAGATAAAAAGAGACTTGGTTGAGAATGCATGGGTTACTTACCTAATAATGATTATGTTTGTGTTTTAAAATGTTATACTATGCCTGTAAGATATAAGATACACAGTGGTGACATTTTATGTCAGTTTGATGCTAATACTTGGATATATGTTTCTGTCACTGATTATATTGTAACCATGCTGCTGTTTCTATATTGTATAATCTTAATCTCAAATAAAAACATACATAAAATGTTTTTTTTTTAAAAATACATTGACGGTGAAGAGATGGAGGGAGAGGGAAAGGGAGGGAGGGTTAATAAATGTTAAGAAAGGGAATGGGGAGAGGGGCAGCTACACTACAGAAAATTGTCTTTTGTCTTGTTAAGTGTAGTCAGTCCACGGGTCATCCATTACTTCTGGAATATATCTCTTCCTAACAGGAAGCTGCAAGAGGATCACCCAGCAGAGCTGCTACATAGCTCCTCCCCTCACATGTCATATTCAGTCATTCTCTTGCAGCCTAACTAGATAGGTCGCTGTGAGAGGTCTGTGGTGTTTTTTAACTTAGTTTATTTCTACAATCAAAAGTTTGTTATTTTAAATGGCACCGGAGTGTGCTGTTTATTCTCAGGCAGCATTAGAAGAAGAATCTGCCTGCGTTTTCTATGATCTTAGCAGACGTAACTAAGATCCACTGGCTGTTCTCATCTGAGGAGTGAGGTAACTTCAGAGAAGGGGAATAGCATGCAGGGCCCCCCTGCAAATGAGGTATGTGCAGTAATTATTTTTCTGAGGAATGGAATTGACTGAGAAAATACTGCTGATACCAATGTAAAGTAAGTTCAGCCTTAAAAGCAGTGATAGCGACTGGTATTAGGCTGATGAGTGTGTGTACACTGAATGTATTTTTCTAAGGAATGGAATTGACTCTGAAAATACTGTTAATATTGAAATAATGTATGAGCCTTAACTGCAGTAAAAGCGACTGGTAGCAGGCTTATTAATAACAATTCATAACTTTTCAAATGTATGTTTAAAACGTTTACTGGCATGTTAATCGTTTTTTGTGAGGTACTTGGTGATAAAACTTATTGGGGCATGATTTTTACCACATGGCCATCTTTGTTTTCTGCATAGAAACAGTTTTCTGAGCTTCCCCACTGTTGTAATATGAGTGGGAGGGGCCTATTTTAGCGCTTTGTCTACTTCATCCTCCATGATCCAGATCGTCTCTAGAGAGCTCAGGGGTCTTCAAAATTCATTTTGAGGGAGGTAATCAGTCACAGCAGACCTGTGACAGTGTGTTTTGACTGTGAGAAAAACGTTAATTATTAAATTGTTAATCCGTTTTTGGGTATTAAGGGGTTAATCATCCATTTGCTGGTGGGTGCAATCCTTTGCTAACTTAATACATTTACTGTGAAAAATTGGTTGCTATAACTATTTTGGTTCATTGTTATTTCAACTGTGACAGCTTTTTGTGCTTCTTAAAGGCACAGTAGCGTTTTTTATATTGCTTGTAAATTTATTTAGAAAAGTATTTCCAAGCTTGCTAGTCTCATTGCTAGTCTGTTTAAACATGTCTGACCACGCGTTTCGGCCCTTCCTTGGGCCTTTTTCAAGACTGTATTGTGGTAAGCATAACTAGGCCTCTTTTTATACTATGGTGCACCTATCACAGTGCACCAAAATTGCGCCAAAAAGTGTTCACCTTTGACCCGGAAGTGATACCTTCCTGTATCTCAAATGTTTTATGCATACTTATTTTTATTTTTATTTGGTTATTGTGGCCAATTTTAGGCTGTTGCTTGATTCCTCTCTAAGCAGAATAAGGAGAGGCAGAAAGGCGAATTTTAAATCGCCGAAACCAGAAGTGCACTTTGCATGTTGGTGTCACTTCCGGTTCGTGATTAGGGGCCGGTGTCGTTTAAAAGTACTTCTGGACTGACATATACTTACAACTGACTATGGTGTCTTGGGTTGTACATTTATTGCTATTTGGTCCCAGGGGAGTGTTATTTCTTATGTCATTTCGGCCAATACGCATTACCGGAAATGGTGTCACCACCGGAAGTGGAGTTCCGGTCTCCTTATGACCGGAAGTGACGTCGTAACCGGAAATGGTGTTCCGGTCTATGTGTGACTATGGGTATTTTTCAGGGGTTTGTAATACTGAATGTGAAATACTTAGTAAAATGTTATACATGGATTCATTGTGGTCAAAAAAATAATAAAAGCGTATGTGTACAGAAACGGTCAGTGAAATTATTTACAGAGGCGAATTTGTAAAACACTTTTAAAAATATATAATAAAAGTATAATACAAGTCTGTTATTAAGGTACATAAGCAGATTACTTTAAATCAGAGGTGTCAGAAATCACTATTCCAGTTAGGTGCCTAATTAGTGTCATATTTTGAAAGATGAGGATTCCACTAGTTCATATGCTGGTAAAATGGGTTCCCTCAAAAACAGGTGTTTCTCTGTGTGGAATCCACCCGGTAAATAGGGCTCTATATTACCACATCAGGAAGAATTGGTGGGAAGAATTATAAAAAATTGCTAAGGGGTCTAAAAAGATGTAGAAAGGGATTTTATGGGATCGTTAAAAACATTTGTTAAAACATCATCAAAAATTTATCTAAAAATCTGGTGGGTAGGTGGATAATAAAAGATTATTAAAGATTAAGGGTAAAATTGAAGGGGAGTTGTATCATGTACTCATTAGGTAAACTAGTCTATTACGCTAGTATGAAGATACATGCTAATAATGGATCTTTGTTTCCTATAGCGCATGTCTATTTGAGATTAAATAAATGTGACAAATCCTCCTTGTTATTCAGACCCCTGGGGTGAAGGCAGTCTAAATAGAATATCCACCTAGATTCTTCTATAAGGAGTTTTTTCTCTTGATCTCCCCCTCTCCAACTGGGGTTTACTAGTTGGATACCGCAATATTTGAAATCTTTCTTGTTTCCCTGATGTTTTCTAGTGAAATGTTTGTATAGTGGAGTCTCTGTACTCTTATTTTTGATCTGTAGTAGATGCTCTCTGATACGGTCCTTAAGGGGTCTGGAGGTCTGACCAATATATTGGAGACCGCAGCTGCATTCTATGAGGTATATGACTCCCTTATTACTACACCTTATATGGTCTCTTATAGGGTAAACTATTTTGGTGTTATGTGCTGTGAATTGCTTGGTTTTTACACCTCTTTCACACGCCTTACAACTAGGGCATGGATAGAAACCCTTAATGTCTCTATCTTGTATATCTCTCGTTTTCAACTTAGGGGTTCTGGGTATACTTGGTGAGAGTATACTCTTCAAGTTTTCTAATTTACGGTAAATGAATTTTGGTGTTTCTGGGAGCCTTTCCCCGAGTACATCGTCATCTTTCAAAATCGACCAGTGTTTCCTTATGATCTTTTCTATAATGTGTCTGTTAGTGCTGTATTTTGTTATAAAAGGGATGTTCACTATTTCATCATCCCATATTGATTTGTTTTCCTTATTTTTATACAGTAGAAGGTCTTTTCTGTCTTTCATCCTAACCTCTGATATGTTTCTCTCCAAGCTGTCATTATCATATCCTCTTTCAAGGAACCTTTCTTTGATCATAGTCACTTGTTGTTCCCATTTCTCCGGGTTGGAACAGTTTTTCTTTAGTCTTAGCATCTGACCCTTAGGTATATTAGATTTCCAATTGGAGTGGTGACAGCTGTCTTGGTGAATGTAATTATTACAGTCTACCTGTTTGAAGTGAGTAGATGTTTCTAGTTTGCCTTCGATTACTTCAATTTTTAGATCCAGGAATGTAATTTCCTTCATACTTATTTTCGTGTGTAAACTTTAGGGTTGAGGTTATTACTATTCATGACCTCAATTGTGTATAAAAGGTCCTCCATAGAACCTTTCCAGATTAACAAAATATCGTCTATATACCTTCGGTATAGGACCAGGTCCGCGCTCGCTGGGCACGATTCCCAAAAAATTCGTTCCTATCTTCCCATATACAGATTCGCGTAGCTGGGCGCGAACCTGGTCCCCATTGCTGTTCCGCATATCTGGTTAAAATAGGTCCCCTGGTTAAAAAAATAGTTATGAGTCAGTATAAAGTTGATGCCATCTAAAATAAAGTTCTTGTGTAGTGTTGGCATGTCCGGATCCTTTGTCAAAAAGAAGTCGAAGGCTTCTAGGCCCCCCTGATGAGGAATGCTCGTGTAGAGGGATGTTACATCACAGGTAGCCAGAATGTAGTTGCTTTTCCATTCGATACCCTCTAATACATTTAGGACTTGGGTTGAATCCCGCAAGTATGATGGAAGTTTCATTACATGTTGTTGGAGTTGTTTGTCTACATATTCTGATAGGTTACTTGTTAAAGAACCTATCCCTGATATGATTGGTCTTCCTGGCGGTTTTTCGATGGATTTGTGGATCTTGGGGAGGTAGTAGAATACTGGAGTGATGGGGTGTTTAACATTCAAGTATTTGTATTCCTTCTCATTCAGTATTCCATTTCTCCTTGCCTCCCCCAAGATCCTATCTAAGTCCTTCTTGTAGCCTTCAACGGGGTTATTCCTGAGTTTCTCATAGGTTTTTTTGTCTGCGAGAATCCTATTGCATTCTTGGTTGTAATCCGCTTTATCTAAAATTACCAGATTTTTTATAATTCTTCCCACCAATTCTTCCTGATGTGGTAATATAGAGCCCTATTTACCGGGTGGATTCCACACAGAGAAACACCTGTTTTTGAGGGAACCCATCTTACCAGCATATGAACTAGTGGAATCCTCATCTTTCAAAATATGACACTAATTAGGCACCTAACTGGAATAGTGATTTCTGACACCTCTGATTTAAAGTAATCTGCTTATGTACCTTAATAACAGACTTGTATTATACTTTTATTATATATTTTTAAAAGTGTTTTACAAATTCGCCTCTGTAAATAATTTCACTGACCGTTTCTGTACACATACGCTTTTATTATTTTTTTGACCACAATGAATCCATGTATAACATTTTACTAAGTATTTCACATTCAGTATTACAAACCCCTGAAAAATACCCATAGTCACACATAGACCGGAACACCATTTCCGGTTACGACGTCACTTCCGGTCATAAGGAGACCGGAACTCCACTTCCGGTGGTGACACCATTTCCGGTAATGCGTATTGGCCGAAATGACATAAGAAATAACACTCCCCTGGGACCAAATAGCAATAAATGTACAACCCAAGACACCATAGTCAGTTGTAAGTATATGTCAGTCCAGAAGTACTTTTAAACGACACCGGCCCCTAATCACGAACCGGAAGTGACACCAACATGCAAAGTGCACTTCCGGTTTCGGCGATTTCGGCGATGAAAAATTCGCCTTTCTGCCTCTCCTTATTCTGCTTAGAGAGGAATCAAGCAACAGCCTAAAATTGGCCACAATAACCAAATAAAAATAAAAATAAGTATGCATAAAACATTTGAGATACAGGAAGGTATCACTTCCGGGTCAAAGGTGAACACTTTTTGGCGCAATTTTGGTGCACTGTGATAGGTGCACCATAGTATAAAAAGAGGCCTAGTTATGCTTACCACAATACAGTCTTGAAAAAGGCCCAAGGAAGGGCCGAAACGCGTTGGCTATTGATGGTAAGCCTCATTTCATTTATACTAAGGATTTCCTAAACGTTATTGCACTATTTGTTTTTGTTTTATATTCCACAGGTACACTGGGAATCTTATTCGTTTCTATTTGGATTTTTTATTATAAATCTTTTTGGATTTTGGAATTGGGACATTAAAACGATTATTTTTTCACTTTTTTCAACTTTTTTCTACTTCCCACTTATTTTTGTCACAAAATTTTTTTGGATCTGAGTTTTATTGCCACTGATCACAGCACTAGGACATTATTTTTCTATTTGTTTTTTCCACATTTTTACATTTTACATCACCCTTCACTAAGTCAAACTTCTTGGACACCTTCACAGCTATACCCCCTAGGATCGACTCACCATAGGGCAGAATTGCCCCCAAGGAACTTGGAACTATTTACCCTAATATCAGGGAATGTCTAATACACATAGGAGACACTACACACTGTTTACATAATTATTATATTTAGGAATCGTTAACTATATTGTATTGTATGTTTTTAGTATCTTAATTTTTGATATTTTTTGAAGATTGTATTTCTATACCTGCTATATGGTTTTATTCATATATTTTTTACTGTACTCATGGATCCATGAAGGACTTTTTTATATTTTTTATATTCTCTATACTTTTTATTCTTTTACACTTGTGTATCACCATCCTGTCTGATACCATAAAAGTTAATGTATAAGAGGATATATATCTAATAAGTTGAGTAATTTCAACTCACTTCGATCGCATTCATATATTTTTTACATTTTTAATTGTTTTTATCGTGTTTGTATGAATAAACCTGTGAAATTTTTCTAAATACCCATCAACGTTTTATGTGCATATATCCCAGCCCAATTTGAGGCGCTCCCTAGATTCTAAATTATACACTGTTCAATATCTATAGACAAACTAGGTGTCTTATTTTTTCTGGGGAGCTAGTTGGATATAGAGGAGACGCTGTGAGGAACACAACCTATTCTAAACATGTCTGACACAGATGAATCTCTTTGTTCACTATGTTTAAAGGCCAATGTGGAGCCCAATAGAAATTTATGTACTAATTGCATTGATGTTACTTTAAATAAAAGTCAATCTTTACATGTAAAGAAATTATCACCAGACAACGAGGGGGAAGTTATGCCGACTAACTCTCCTCACGTGTCAGTACCTTCGCCTCCCGCTCAGGAGGTGCGTGATTTTGTGGCGCCAAGTACATCAGGGAGGCCCTTACAAATCACTTTGCAAGACATGGCTACTGTTATGACAGAAGTATTATCTAAATTGCCAGAATTAAGAGGCCAGCGCGATAGCTCTGGGTTAAGGACAGAGCGCGCGGATGAGGTGAGAGCCATGTCAGATACTGCGTCACAGTTTGCAGAACGTGAAGACGGAGAGCTTCATTCTGTGGGTGACGGATCTGATCCAGGGAGACTGGATTCAGAGATTTCTAATTTTAAATTTAAGCTTGAGAACCTCCGCATATTGCTAGGGGAGGTATTAGCGGCTCTGAATGATTGTAACACGGTTGCAATTCCAGAAAAATTATGTAGGTTGGATAAATACTATGCGGTACCGGTGTGTACTGACGTGTTTCCTATACCTAAATGGCTTACAGAGATTATTAGCAAGGAGTGTGATAGACCTGGTGTGCCCTTTTCCCCTCCTCCCATATTTAGGAAAATGTTTCCTATAGACGCCACCACACGAGACTTATGGCAGACGGTCCCTAAGGTGGAGGGAGCAGTTTCTACTTTAGCTAAGCGTACCACTATCCCGGTGGAGGATAGTTGTGCCTTTTCAGATACAATGGATAAGAAATTAGAGGGTTACCTTAAGAAAATGTTTGTTCAACAAGGTTTTATCTTACAGCCCCTTGCATGCATTGCGCCTGTCACTGCTGCGGCGGCATTCTGGTTTGAGTCTCTGGAAGAGGCCATTCGCACAGCTCCATTGGATGAAATTATGAACAAGCTTAAAGCACTTAAGCTAGCTAACGCATTTGTTTCTGATGCCGTCGTACATTTAACCAAACTTACGGCTAAGAACTCCGGATTCGCCATCCAAGCGCGCAGAGCGCTATGGCTTAAATCCTGGTCAGCTGACGTGACTTCTAAATCTAAATTGCTTAATATTTCTTTCAAAGGGCAGACCTTATTCGGGCCCGGCTTGAAAGAAATTATAGCTGACATTACGGGAGGTAAGGGCCATGCTCTACCTCAGGACAGGGCCAAATCAAAGGCCAAACAGTCTAATTTTCGTGCCTTTCGTAACTTCAAGGCTGGAGCAGCATCAACTTCCTCCGCTCCAAAACAGGAAGGAGCTGTTGCTCGTTACAGGCAGGGCTGGAAAGTTAACCAGTCCTGGAACAAGGGCAAGCAGGCCAAGAAACCTGCTGCTGCCTCCAAGACAGCATGAAGAGAGGGCCCCCTATCCGGAAACGGATCTAGTGGGGGGCAGACTTTCTCTCTTCGCCCAGGCTTGGGCAAGAGATGTCCAGGATCCCTGGGCGTTGGAGATCATATCTCAAGGATATCTCCTGGACTTCAAAACTTCTCCTCCACGAGGGAGATTTCATCTTTCAAGGTTATCAGCAAACCAAATAAAGAAAGAGGCTTTTCTACGCTGTGTACAAGACCTTTTACTAATGGGGGTGATCCACCCAGTTCCGCGGACGGAACACGGGCAGGGATTCTATTCAAATCTATTTATGGTTCCCAAGAAAGAGGGAACCTTCAGACCAATCTTGGACTTAAAAATCCTAAACAAATTTCTAAGAGTTCCATCATTCAAAATGGAAACTATTCGAACCATCCTTCCCATGATCCAAGAGGGTCAGTACATGACCACAGTGGATTTAAAGGATGCCTACCTTCACATACCGATTCACAAGGATCATTATCGGTACCTAAGATTTGCTTTCCTAGACCGCGAGGCATAGCGGTGACTCCGTACCTAGACGACATTCTGATACAAGCGTCAAGTTTTCAAACTGCCAAGTCTCATACAGAGATAGTTCTGGCATTTCTGAGGTCGCATGGGTGGAAGGTGAACGTGGAAAAGAGTTCTCTATTACCACTTACAAGAGTTCCCTTTCTAGGGACTCTTATAGATTCTGTAGAGATGAAAATTTAACTGACAGAGGCCAGGTTATCAAAACTTCTAAATGCTTGCCGTGTCCTTCATTCCATTCCACACCCGTCAGTAGCTCAGTGCATGGAAGTAATCGGCTTAATGGTAGCGGCAATGGACATAGTACCATTTGAGCGCCTGCATCTCAGACCGCTGCAATTGTGCATGCTAAGTCAGTGGAACGGGGATTACTCAGATTTGTCCCCCCTACTAAGTCTGGATCAAGAGACCAGATATTCTCTTCTATGGTGGCTCTCTCGGCCACATCTGTCCAAGGGGATGACCTTTCGCAGGCCAGATTGGACGATTGTAACAACAGACGCCAGCCTTCTAGGCTGGGGCGCAGTCTGGAACTCCCTGAAAGCTCAGGGATTATGGACTCAGGAGGAGAAACTCCTCCCAATAAATATTCTGGAATTAAGAGCAATATTCAATGCTCTCCTAGCTTGGCCTCAGTTAGCAACTCTGAGGTTCATCAGATTTCAGTCGGACAACATCACGACTGTGGCTTACATCAACCATCAAGGGGGAACCAGAAGTTCCCTAGCGATGTTGGAAGTCTCAAAGATAATTCGCTGGGCAGAGTCTCACTCTTGCCACCTGTCAGCGATTTACATCCCAGGCGTAGAGAACTGGGAGGCGGATTTTCTAAGTCGCCAGACTTTTCATCCGGGGGAGTGGGAACTTCATCCGGAGGTCTTTGCTCAACTGATTTTTCGTTGGGGCAAACCAGATCTGGATCTCATGGCGTCTCGCCAGAACGTCAAGCTTCCTTGTTACGGATCCAGGTCCAGGGACCCGGGAGCGGTGCTGATAGATGCTCTGACAGCCCCTTGGGTCTTCAACATGGCTTATGTGTTTCCACCATTCCCGATGCTTCCTCGTTTGATTGCCAAGATCAAACAGGAGAGAGCTTCGGTGATTCTGATAGCGCCTGCGTGGCCACGCAGGACCTGGTATGCAGACCTAGTGGACATGTCGTCCTGTCCACCGTGGTCTCTGCCTCTGAGACAGGACCTTCTAATTCAGGGTCCTTTCAAACATCCAAATCTAATTTCTCTGAGGCTGACTGCATGGAGATTGAACGCTTGATTCTATCAAAGCGTGGCTTCTCGGAGTCGGTTATTGATACCTTAATACAGGCTAGGAAGCCTGTTACCAGAAAAATTTACCATAAGATATGGCGTAAATATTTATATTGGTGCGAATCCAAGAGTTACTCATGGAGTAAGGTTAGGATTCCTAGGATATTGTCTTTTCTACAAGAGGGTTTAGAAAAGGGCTTATCTGCTAGTTCGTTAAAGGAACAGATTTCTGCTCTGTCTATTCTTCTACACAAACGTCTGGCTGAAGTTCCAGACGTTCAGGCTTTTTGTCAGGCTTTAACTAGGATTAAGCCTGTGTTTAAGACTGTTGCTCCGCCGTGGAGCTTAAACTTAGTTCTTAATGTTCTTCAAGGCGTTCCATTTGAACCCCTTCATTCCATTGATATCAAGCTGTTATTCTGGAAAGTTTTGTTTTTGATGGCTATTTCCTCGGCTCGAAGAGTCTCTGAGTTATCTGCCTTACATTGTGATTCTCCTTATCTGATTTTTCATTCAGACAAGGTAGTTCTGCGTACTAAACCTGGGTTCTTACCTAAGGTAGTTACTAACAGGAATATCAATCAAGAGATTGTTGTTCCATCACTGTGTCCTAACCCTTCTTCAAAGAAGGAACGACTTTTGCATAATTTGGACGTAGTCCGTGCCCTGAAGTTCTATTTGCAGGCAACTAAAGATTTTCGTCAAACTTCTTCCCTGTTTGTCGTTTACTCTGGACAGAGAAGAGGTCAAAAGGCTTCGGCTACCTCTCTCTCTTTTTGGCTTCGTAGCATAATACGTTTAGCCTATGAGACTGCTGGACAGCAGCCTCCTGAAAGGATTACAGCTCATTCTACTAGAGCTGTGGCTTCCACCTGGGCCTTTAAAAATGAGGCCTCTGTTGAACAGATTTGCAAGGCTGCGACTTGGTCTTCGCTTCACACCTTTTCAAAATTTTACAAATTTGACACTTTTGCTTCTTCGGAGGCTATTTTTGGGAGAAAGGTACTTCAGGCAGTGGTTCCTTCTGTTTAATGTTCCTGCCTTGTCCCTCCCTTCATCCGTGTACTTTAGCTTTGGTATTGGTATCCCATAAGTAATGGATGACCCGTGGACTGACTACACTTAACAAGAGAAAACATAATTTATGCTTACCTGATAAATTTATTTCTCTTGTAGTGTAGTCAGTCCACGGCCCGCCCTGTCTTTAAGGCAGACCTAAATTTTAATTAAACTCCAGTCACCACTTCACCCTATGGTTTCTCCTTTCTCGTCTGCTTTGGTCGAATGACTGAATATGACATGTGAGGGGAAGAGCTATGTAGCAGCTCTGCTGGGTGATACATTTGCAGCTTCCTGTTAGGAAGAGATATATTCCAGAAGTAATGGATGACCCGTGGACTGACTACACTACATGAGAAATAAATTTATCAGGTAAGCATAAATTATGTTTTTTTGCCCCCCAAAAAAGAAAATTAAAAACACATTTTTTTTTGGAAACTGGGTACTGGCAGACAGCTGCCATTACCCAAGATGGCGGCAAATAGGTAGAGTGGGAGGGATAAAGAGCTGTTTGGGGGGGGGATCAGGGATGTTGGGGGCTAAGGGGGGGGATCAAACACTGCAGAATACATTTAAAAAAAATTATTTAAAAAAAAAAAGCTTTTTATTTTAGTACTGGCAGACTTTCTGCCAGTACTTAAGATGGCGTGACAATGGTGAGGTGGGGGAGGGAAGAGAGCTGTTTGAGGGGGGTCAAGGGGTGGGATATATCAGGTGGGAGGCTGATCTCTACACTAAAGCTAAAATTAACCCTTCAAGCTACCTAATTAACCCCTTAACTGCTGGGCATAATACAAGTGTGGTGTGCAGCAGTATTTAGCAGCCTTCTAATTACCATAAAGCAATACCAAAGCCATATATGTCTGCATTTACAACCATTTGTGCCATAATTGCACCAGCTGTTTGTAAATAATTTCAGTCAGAAACCTAAAGTTTGTGAAAAAGTGAGCGTTTTTTTTTTTATTTAATCTCATTTGGCGGTGAAATGGTGGCATGAAATATACCATAGTGGGCCTAGATCAATACTTTGGGTTGTCTACTAAATAAATATATATATATATATATATATATATATATATATATATATATATATATATATATATATATATATATATATACACACATGTAACGGATATTCAGGGATTCCTGAGAGATATCAGTGTTATAATGTAACGATCGCTAATTTTGAAAAAATAAAATGGTTTGGAAATATCAAAGTGCTACTTGTACTTATTGCCCTATAACTTGCAAAGAACATGTAAACATTGGGTATTTCTAAACTTAACAATAACAATTTTGTAGTTTACTGTCCCTTTAAGACAGTGGGGCCTATTTAAGAAAGTGCGAGCGGACATGATCCGATATTGCGAATCATGTCCGCTGCACATCGATAAATGCCGACAGCATATTTGGTGCTAAGCCGCACCCTGCAGATTTGCGGTCAATCAACTCGATCGGGTTGATTTCCTGCAATGTCTGTCCGCCGACTCAGAGCAGGCGGACAGGTTATGGAGCAGCGATCTTCAGGCTCGCCAGAAAAACGGGGCATCAAGCTCCATACGAAGCTTGATAAATATGCCCCAGTGAGTCTAACCATTAAAGGGACATTCCAGTCAAAATTTAAATGCACATAGATTTATTTCATGTTTGAATAGAAACATATCTGCAATATACATGTACTGGCAAAAATGCTTCTAGTAAAAGTTATCACTGTTTTAGTGTTAACATTTTTCTCTGCACGTGCATGTGAAGCACAGCTAGATATTGTCACTGCACCCACATTTTAAATAATGCAGTTGCTCAGATCATCAATGGGGCTTGTATCATGTCAGCAATTAACAAATTGAGTCATTACCAGATGGTACAAGCACTTTAGGCTCTCCAAGCAAGTGCTGTGTTTAAAATGCTGGTGCACGGTGCATACTTAAATACACTTTTGAAACAGCTATAGCTTTTATTAGAAGCATTTTTGCTAATGCGTGTATATTACAAAATTGCTTCTGTTCAATACCAAAATGCACCCATGTGGTTTCCAATTTTGGCCGGAATATCCCTTTAAAGGGCCACTAAACCCAAAATATTTATTTCATGATTCAGATAGAACATACAAATTTAAACAACATTACAATTTACTTCTATTATTTATTTTGCTTCATTTTTTAGATATCCTTAGTTGAAGAAAAAGCAATGCACATGAGTGAGCCAATCACACGAGGCTTCTTTGTGCAGCAACCAATCAGCAGCTACTGAACATATCTAGATATGCTTTTCATCAAAGAATATCAAGAGAATAAAACAAATTAGATAATAGAAGTAAATTAGAAAGATGTTTTAAAATTGCATTCTCTTTCTAAATCATGAAAGATAAAATGTGGGTCTCATGTCCTTTTAATCATTAGCAAAGGCCGCAAAAGTTGAATTGACTTATTTTTGCTAATAATCCCCTAACATTTTTAATATGTTAATATATAAGAAAACAAAAAAAATGTATGCTCACATCCAAATATGTAGAAAATAAAAGTTCATTTAGTCATATTTAGATAGCTATAGAGTTAAACAAATCACAGAACTTAATTATAACATTAAAAAGAACATGTAATAAGCTTTCCAAAGACACTGTGTGGGGGCTGTATTGCTCTTATAGAAAAAAAAATAGGGCCAATCCAAAAATGTCCTGATAAGATGATTGTATGCTACCCTTGTAACAATAATTACCTATATATCACCAGAACATTTTTTATAAAAAGAAATGGGTTTTTGCTCGAGAAGGGGGATAATACATCCCTACCCAATTTTCAGAATAATCAAAAATGGTGAGGCATTTTTTTTCATTTAAATTGTTGATTTCATATGGAATGATCCATCCCTCACAACGCTCTATGAGCTGAAAAGATCTAAAAGAAAAAAAAGAACTAAATACTGATTTACGTCCATTAGGCCAGTAGGCTATGGGTAGGGGCTGCTCCCGGGTGCAATAGAATAAATTCATTACACGCACCTGCTCCATCACACCCTGTCTGGTAGCCAACAGCATCTCTCTAGGCTCCCTGTGCTGTCCAAGCAAATGTCATGTGGTTATAGCTGCCCCTACACACTCCTTGGAAATCATAGCATGCTGACTTGTCAAACAACTCAACTACTGTCTACTGGATAATGAGAGGTAGCAAAGTGCCTGCTACAAGAGTTCCATCCCATTGAGGAGGCTTTTTTCTATTTATTTATTTTTATTTTTACAATCAATGCACAGCCTCTTATTGTGTTAACCCCATATATGCCTCTTAACTTGCAAGATGTTTTATAAAGCTCTGCCTTAACGTAACAGTCTACACCTACATCCAAAGTCGTACCTTAGATTAAGCTGCAAATAGCCTTCTGCACCTTTTTGATATCATGCAGCAGGAACTGTAAAAAAGTTATTTTAAAATGAATGTTGATCCTGGCCACTTTGAAATTGCTGCCAAGGTCCGCAGGCTGATGACATCACAATCTGGGCTGCATATGGTGTCCAATCACAAAAGGCTCACTAGTTAGATTCAACAGACTGTCAATGCTATTCAGCAGAGTGCATAGATGCAGCGGAGATCGTGATGTCATCAGTGGGTGGAGCTTGTCAGCCATTTCAAAGTGGCCAGAAACAATATTAATTTTAAAATAACTTCTTTACCGTTCCGGCTGCATGATATAGAAAGGGGTGGATGAGGCTATTTGCTGCTTAAGCTAAGTTAAGACTTTAAGATGACTAAGGTGTAGACTGTCCCTTTTAAGGGTGGACAATTGTTCATAGACGAGGTAATGCCACATTTCATTTTGATGTTGTCCAGACATAGTCCCAAACCCCTAGTGTGTTGTGCAAATCTATTATAACAATTCTGGGTGTGGTGTATCAATTTCCACCAATGGTCATAATCCCCAGAGTGGTCAATAGAAAGTCAGATAACCAACGTCTTTGATTGCAAATGTAAATTGCTTTATTTTTCACCTGGTTCAACATGTTCACGATTTCTCCTTGCATGCTGTCTTAGGACCTTGATCGTTTGTTTCAAATTCTTTGCAGTCACACACCTTTTAAAGGGACACTGAACCCACATTTCTCCAACATTGGTGTGTCCGGTCCACGGCGTCATCCTTACTTGTGGGATATTCTCTTCCCCAACAGGAAATGGCAAAGAGTCCCAGCAAAGCTGGTCACATGATCCCTCCTAGGCTCCGCCCACCCCAGTCATTCTCTTTGCCGTTGCACAGGCAACATCTCCACGGAGATGGTTAAGAGTTTTTTGGTGTTTAAATGTAGTTTTTTATTCTTCTATCAAGTGTTTGTTATTTTAAAATAGTGCTGGTATGTACTATTTACTCTGAAACAGAAAAGGATGAAGATTTCTGTTTGTAAGAGGAAGATGATTTTAGCAGACAGTAACTAAAATCGATTGCTGTTTCCACATAGGACTGTTGAGATGAAGTAACTTCAGTTGGGGGAAACAGTTAGCAGACTTTTCTGCTTAAGGTATGACTAGCCATATTTCTAACAAGACTGTGTAATGCTGGAAGGCTGTCATTTCCCCTCATGGGGACCGGTAAGCCATTTTCTTAGTCTAACAAACAGAATAAAGGGCTTATTATGGGCTAAAAAACTGGTAGACATTTTTATGGGCTAAATCGATTGCTTTATTTGTGCATATTATTCAGATTTAGGCTAACAATTGGCATTTATAATCTTGGGGAACGCTTATAAAACGGCAGGCACTGTATTGGACACCTTTTTCAGTCAGGGGGCCTTTCTAGTCATAGACTGAGCCTCATTTTCGCGCCATTAATGCGCAGTTGTTTTTTTTTTGAGAGCAGGGCATGCAGATGCATGTGTGAGGATCTAAGAATCTCTGAAAAAGCTTTTAGAAGGCGTCATTTGGTATCGTATTCCCCTCAGGGCTTGGTTGGGTCTTAGCAAAGACTATATCTGGGACTGTATAGGGGTTAAATTGAAAAACGGCTCCGGTTCCGTTAATTTAAGGGTTAAAGCTCTGAAATTTGGCGTGCAATACTTTTAAGGCTTTAAGACACTGTGGTGAAATTTTGGTAATTTTTGAACAATTCCTTCATACTTTTTCACATATTCAGTAATAAAGTGTTTTCTGTTTGAAATTTAAAGTGACAGTAACGGTTTTATTTTAAAACGTTTTTTGTGCTTTGTTGACAAGTTTAAGCCTGTTTAACATGTCTGTACCTTCAGATAAGCTATGTTCTATATGTATGAAAGCCAATGTGTCTCCCCATTTAAATTTATGGGATAATTGTGCCATAGCGTCCAAACAAAGTAAGGACAGTACTGCCACAGATAATGATATTGCCCAAGATGATTCCTCAAATGAGGGGAGTAAACATGATACTACATCATCTCCTACTGAGTCTACACCAGTTTTGCCCATGCAGGAGGCCCCTAGTACATCTAGTGCGCCAATACTTATTACCATGCAACAATTAACGGCTGTAATGGATAACTCCATAGCAAATCTTTTATCCAAAATGCCTACTTATCAGAGAAAGCGCGATTGCTCTGTTTTAAACACTGAAGAGCAAGAGGACGCTGATGATAATTGTTCTGTCATACCCTCACACCAATCTGAAGGGGCCATGAGGGAGGTTTTGTCTGAGGGAGAAATTTCAGATTCAGGAAAAATTTCTCATCAAGCTGAACCTGATGTTGTGACATTTAAATTTAAATTAGAACATCTCCGTGCACTGCTTAAGGAGGTGTTATCTACTCTGGATGATTGTGACAATTTGGTCATTCCAGAGAAATTATGCAAGATGGACAGGTTCCTAGAGGTTCCGGTGCCCCCCGACGCTTTTCCTATACCCAAGCGGGTGGCGGATATAGTAAATAAAGAGTGGGAAAAGCCCGGCATACCTTTTGTTCCTCCCCCTATATTTAAGAAATTATTTCCTATGGTCGACCCCAGAAAGGACTTATGGCAGACAGTCCCCAAGGTCGAGGGGGCAGTTTCTACTCTAAACAAGCGCACTACTATTCCTATCGAAGATAGTTGTGCTTTCAAAGATCCTATGGATAAAAAATTGGAAGGTTTGCTTAAAAAGATTTTTGTACAGCAAGGCTACCTTCTACAACCAATTTCATGCATTGTTCCTGTCACTACGGCAGCGTGGTTCTGGTTCGAGGAACTAGAAAAGTCGCTCAGTAGAGAAACTCCATATGAGGAGGTTATGGACAGAGTTCACGCACTTAAATTGGCTAACTCTTTTATTTTAGATGCCGCTTTGCAATTAGCAAAATTAGCGGCGAAAAATTCAGGGTTTACTATTGTGGCGCGCAGAGCTCTTTGGCTAAAGTCTTGGTCAGCGGATGTGTCATCCAAGACAAAATTGCTTAACATTCCTTTCAAAGGTAAAACTTTATTTGGACCTGATTTGAAAGAGATTATTTCAGACATCACTGGGGGAAAGGGCCACGCTCTTCCACAGGATAGGTCTTTTAAGGCTAAAAATAAGCCTAATTTTCGTCCTTTTCGCAGAAATGGACCAGCCTCTAATTCTGCATCCTCTAAGCAAGAGGGTAATGCCTCACAACCCAAACCAGCCTGGAAACCAATGCAAGGCTGGAACAAGGGTAAGCAGGCCAAGAAGCCTGCCACTGCTAACAAAACAGCATGAAGGAGTAGCCCCCGATCCGGGACCGGATCTGGTGGGGGGCAGACTCTCTCTCTTTGCTCAGGCTTGGGCAAGAGATGTTCAGGATCCTTGGGCGCTAGAAATAGTTTCTCAAGGTTATCTCCTGGAATTCAAGGAACTACCCCCAAGGGGAAGGTTCCACAAGTCTCACTTATCCTCAAACCAAATAAAGAGACAGGCATTCTTACATTGTGTAGAAGACCTGTTAAAGATGGGAGTGACACACCCAGTTCCAATAAAGGAACAAGGAATGGGATTTTATTCCAATCTGTTCGTAGTTCCCAAAAAAGAGGGAACGTTCAGACCAATTTTGGATTTGAAGATCCTAAACAAATTTCTCAGGGTACCATCGTTCAAAATGGAAACTATTCGAACGATTCTACCCACCATCCAGGAAAGTCAATTTATGACTACCGTGGATCTAAAGGATGCGTACCTACATATTCCTATCCACAAAGAACATCATCAGTTCCTAAGGTTCGCTTTTCTGGACAAACATTACCAGTTTGTGGCTCTTCCATTCGGATTAGCCACTGCTCCAAGGATTTTCACAAAGGTGCTAGGGTCCCTTCTAGCGGTTCTAAGACCAAGGGGCATTGCAGTAGTACCTTACTTGGACGACATTCTAATACAAGCGTCGTCCCTGTCAAAAGCAAAGGCTCATACGGACATCGTTCTAGCCTTTCTCACATCTCACGGATGGAAGGTGAACAAAGAAAAGAGTTCTCTGTCCCCGTCAACAAGAGTTCCCTTCTTGGGAACAATAATAGATTCCTTAGAAATGAGGATTTTTCTGACAGAGGTCAGAAAATCAAAACTTCTAAGCTCTTGTCAAGTGCTTCATTCTGTTCCTCGTCCTTCCATAGCGCAGTGCATGGAAGTAATAGGATTGATGGTTGCAACAATGGACATAGTTCCTTTTGCACAAATTCATCTAAGACCATTACAACTGTGCATGCTCAAATAGTGGAATGGGGATTATACAGACTTGTCTCCAATGATTCAAGTAGATCAAAAGACCAGAGATTCACTCCGTTGGTGGCTGACCCTGGACCATCTGTCCCAGGGAATGAGCTTCCGCAGGCCAGAGTGGGTCATTGTCACGACCGACGCCAGCCTAGTGGGCTGGGGTGCGGTCTGGGAATCCCTGAAAGCTCAGGGTCTATGGTCTCGGGAAGAGTCTCTTCTTCCGATAAACATTCTGGAACTGAGAGCGATATTCAATGCTCTCAGAGCTTGGCCTCAACTAGCAAAGGCCAAATTCATAAGGTTCCAATCAGACAACATGACGACTGTTGCTTATATCAATCATCAAGGGGGAACAAAGAGTTCCCTGGCGATGAAAGAAGTGACAAAAATAATTCAATGGGCGGAGGATCACTTCCGCCACTTGTCTGCGATCCGCATCCCAGGAGTGGAAAATTGGGAAGCGGATTTTCTGAGTCGTCAGACATTTCATCCGGGGGAGTGGGAACTCCATCCGGAAATCTTTGCCCAAATAACTCAATTATGGGGCATTCCAGACATGGATCTGATGGCGTCTCGTCAGAACTTCAAGGTTCCTTGCTACGGGTCCAGATCCTGGGATCCCAAGGTGACTCTAGTAGATGCACTAGTAGCACCTTGGACTTTCAACCTAGCTTATGTATTCCCACCGTTTCCTCTCATTCCCAGGCTGGTAGCCAGGATCAATCAGGAGAGGGCCTCGGTGATCTTGATAGCTCCTGCGTGGCCACGCAGGACTTGGTATGCAGACCTGGTGAATATGTCATCGGCTCCACCATGGAAGCTACCTTTGAGACAGGACCTTCTTGTTCAAGGTCCATTCGAACATCCAAATCTGGTCTCCCTCCAACTGACGGCTTGGAGATTGAACGCTTGATTCTATCAAAGCGTGGGTTTTCAGATTCTGTGATAGATACTCTGGTTCAGGCCAGAAAACCGGTAACTAGAAAGATTTACCATAAAATATGGAAAAGATATATCTGTTGGTGTGAATCCAAAGGATTCCCATGGAATAAGATAAAAATTCCTAAGATTCTCTCCTTTCTACAAGAAGGTTTGGAGAAAGGATTATCTGCAAGTTCTCTAAAGGGACAGATCTCTGCTTTATCTGTCTTACTACACAAAAGACTGGCAGCTGTGCCAGATGTTCAAGCATTTGTTCAGGCTCTGGTTAGGATCAAGCCTGTTTACAGACATTTGACTCCTCCCTGGAGTCTAAATCTAGTTCTTTCAGTTCTTCAAGGGGTTCCGTTTGAACCCTTACATTCCATAGATATTAAGTTACTATCTTGGAAAGTTTTGTTTTTGGTTGCAATTTCTTCTGCTAGAAGAGTTTCAGAGTTATCTGCTCTGCAGTGTTCTCCTCCTTATCTGGTGTTCCATGCAGATAAGGTGGTTTTGCGTACTAAACCTGGTTTTCTTCCTAAAGTTGTTTCTAACAAAAATATTAACCAGGAGATAGTTGTACCTTCTTTGTGTCCGAATCCAGTTTCAAAGAAGGAACGTTTGTTACACAATTTGGACGTTGTCCGTGCTCTAAAGTTCTATTTAGAGGCTACTAAAGATTTCAGACAAACATCTTCCTTGTTTGTTGTTTATTCTGGTAAAAGGAGAGGTCAAAAAGCGACTTCTACCTCTCTTTCCTTTTGGCTTAAAAGCATCATCCGATTGGCTTATGAGACTGCCGGACGGCAGCCTCCTGAAAGAATCACAGCTCACTCCACTAGGGCTTCAAGAACGAGGCTTCTGTTGACCAGATATGTAAGGCAGCGACTTGGTCTTCACTGCACACTTTTGCCAAATTTTACAAATTTGATACTTTTGCTTCTTCGGAGGCTATTTTTGGGAGAAAGGTTTTGCAAGCTGTGGTTCCTTCCGTTTAGGTGACCTGATTTGCTCCCTCCCTTCATCCGTGTCCTAAAGCTTTGGTATTGGTTCCCACAAGTAAGGATGACGCCGTGGACCGGACACACCAATGTTGGAGAAAACAGAATTTATGCTTACCTGATAAATTACTTTCTCCAACGGTGTGTCCGGTCCACGGCCCACCCTGGTTTTTTAATCAGGTCTGATGAATTATTTTCTCTAACTACAGTCACCACGGTATCATATGGTTTCTCCTATATATATTTCCTCCTGTCCGTCGGTCGAATGACTGGGGTTGGCGGAGCCTAGGAGGGATCATGTGACCAGCTTTGCTGGGACTCTTTGCCATTTCCTGTTGGGGAAGAGAATATCCCACAAGTAAGGATGACGCCGTGGACCGGACACACCGTTGGAGAAAGTAATTTATCAGGTAAGCATAAATTCTGTTTTTAGTCTCTCATGATTCAGATAGAGCATGCCATTTTAATCAACTTTCTAATTTACTCCTATTATCAATTTTCCTTCCTTCTCTTGGTATCTTTATTTGAAAAAGCAGGAATGTAAGTTTACGAGCCAGCCCGTCTTTGGTTCAGCACCTGGGTAGCGCTTGCTGATTGGTGGCTAAATATAGCCACCAATCGGCAAGCCCTATCCAGGGTGCTGAACCATAAATGGTCTGGCTCTTATGCTTACATTCCTTCATTTTCAAATAAAGATACCAAGAGAACGAAGACAATTTGATAATAGGATTAAATTAGAAAGTTGATTAAAATTGTATGCTCTATCTGAATCATGAAAGAAAAAAATTGGGGTTCAGTGTCCCTTTAAGGTGTGGTGTTCAGTATGTGACTACTAAAACCACAATATTGTGATAAGAAGGTTTCTGCAACATAGATATTTACATCATGTTACAGAAAATTGTCAAGATATTTAAGCACCACTAGGTATGGAAGGTTTTTGTTACTTTTAATTGAACACCACGTTATAGAGGTTTCGTTACTGAATCCCTTTGAAAACGTGTATGCTTTGACTAGACTTTTAATTGCTTAGGAAATCTGAGAAATATTTTAATATGTTTCTTTTACTGTGATCTTGACAGGTATTATTTTGTAGATGTTCTGCACTGAGTACTATAAAAGGTTTCCTATTAACTGGAGACGTTTCATATTTATGCCATTTTGTCAATTGCATGCAAATCTATTGTTTAGCACTGAAAATGAAAATTATTATAGCAGAGATGTAGAATATGAGTTGTTTTTCAAAACATAAAATGTCTAAGTTTAGGATCGCTTTCAGAGTATATGTTATCAGTGAAACAAACTAAATGGAGTTTGGTTGCATTTCTTTAAAGGGACATTCCAGCCAAAACTGAAATGCAAAAATGGTTCTATTCAAAGTTGAAAAGCATTTGCATGTGATGTGATTTACTACATTTTTTGTTGCTAATATATGTATGTTATCACTGTTTCAGTGCATAGGCATGTGAAGTATACCTATTAATATTATTATTATTACTATTAGCAGTTATTTGTAGAGTGCCAAAAGATTCCACTGCATACCTAGATATGCTTTGTGCACCAGCGCTGTTTGTGTCCTTTTTAACAGAAAATCACCATTAATGTTTGATAATGTGTGCAACAAACATTAAAACAATTTAAAATTAGATAATTTTAGCTGAAAGGGACACTAAACCCATTTTTTTTTCATAATTCAGATACAGAATGCAATTTTAAGCAACTTTTCTAGTTTACTCCTATTATCAATTTTTCTTCTCTTGCTATCTTTATTTGAAAAGCAAGAATGTATGCTTAGGAGCTGGCCCATTTTTGATTCATTTTATTATTATAATTTATTTGTATAGCGCCGCAAAATTCCGTAGTGCTGGTTCATCACCCTGGATAGTGCTTGCTGATTGGTGGCTACATTTAGATACCAATCACCAAGCGCTATCCAGGGTGCTGAACCAAAGATGGGCTGGCTCCTTAGCGTAGATTCCTGCTTTTTCGAATAAATATAGCAAGAGAATGAAGACAAATTGATAATAGGAGTAAATTGGAAAGTTATTTAAAATTGCATGCTCTATCTGAATCACGAATGTTTAATTTTGACTTTTCATGTTCTTTTAATACCGATAGAGAAGAGTTTTACAAAATGTATTTAAAATGTAGCAGTTGCCTAAAATAAAAACTGAGGAATCTGGGTTTTTTAGGAGCCAGATTCAATAAGTTGCATAGGATTAAGAAATAATTCAGTTATGAGCCAAAGCCAGAATTTTAGATGCCACATCTCCTGTCATGTTTTAAGGCGTTGGATAAATGTGCCTAAATAGTGAATGTTGACACAGAATTATTTTTTGTGTCATTATTCCTTAATCACCCTAATGTAAAAAAAGAAAAAAGAAATGTGCTGGAATATTCAGAGCTCATCAAATTTGTGAAATAGCTACAAATCTGCTCGATTTTCCATCAGCAATATATAAGGTTAATGAGCTATTCACGCCTAAAATCTCTGAGCATTGATTACTTGCTCACAGGGTATAGCTTTAAGTAATTCTTTTTTTAATGAATCAAGCTTTTTGCATTACATTATTTAAATATAATTTGGCTTCAATGATTTCTCCTTGTGAATTGCAGAAGAGTAATATTTATTTTCACTTTCCTTAATTAAAGTCCTTGTAAAATATTGGGGATTTTATTGCTAATGTCATTTTTAAATAATGCAGCGTGAGTTATGAATCCTCCGACTGCTAGGCTGGTGCTTAGTACCAAAGCAGTCATCTCTTTCAGATCGCAATAGGAATATTTACTTATTCATTTTCTCAAAAGCAAATAGATTTAGCCAGACTCATTTAAAAGAAACACTAATAAGGGATGTTGTTCTCTAGTAGTCCGCCATCTTGATCATGACCTAAGGTAGTGGCTTCGGAGGAATAATTCAACTATTCTTTCTCCTAAGACTTCAGCTTGACCCATTCCAAGGAAGCAGTGTGTAAACAGGGTCGACGCTGATACACGATTGTCTTTGTTTGCATGATTATTTGATCTATGCGTTAATAAAAATCTCTTCTTCAGCACGTTGATGTAGATCTTGATATTAATGTTATTTAATTTTGCCCCTTCATTCTAATATTCACAGCAATTTTAAAGGGACATGAAACACACAATTTTTCTTTTATAATTTAGGTAGAACAAACAATTTTAAACAACTTTCCAGTTTACTTCTATTATCAAATTTGTTTCATTCTCTTGGTATCATTTGTTGAAGGAGCAGACATGCACTACTGGTTTCTAACTTAATCGGTATACAATCGGTATATATATATATGCAGCCACCAATTAGCAGCTAGGTTCTTTGCTGCTCCTGAGCTTACCTTGATAAACCTTTCAGCAAAGGATAACAAGAGAAGGAAGAGAAATTGGAAAGTTGTTTAAAATGTTATGCTCTGTCTAAATCATGAATGTCTAATTATGACTTTACTGTCCCTTTAAACTGTGGTCGAATGTGCAATGTATTAATAAGCTCTCAGCCTGAAGTTTTTAATTTAAATGGTAAAAATGACATTGGTAAAATCATATTAAAGGGATATAAACCCAAACATTTTCTTTCGTGATTCAGATAGAGCATGCAATTTTAATATTTTTCCAATTTAATTATATTATCAAATTTTCTTTATCTTGTTATCCTTTATTGAGCAGCAGGGATGTAAGCTAAGGAGCGTGCACGTCTGCAGCACTATATGGCAGCAGTTTTGTGACAATGTTATACATTAGCAGAGTTGTGCACGCTACCTATCTAGATATCTTTTCAACAAAGAATAACAAGCGAATGACACAAATCTGATAATAGGAGTAAACTGGAAACAAAAAAATTGTATTCTCTGAATCATAAAAGAAAGTTTTTCGGTTTCATGTCCCTTTTAAACGGCACAAGACCAACAACCTTGTCTTGTTTTCCTTAGGGAAAAAAATCCCTCTAATTTTACTTCTATTGACATAGTATGGAGCAAATACTGGCAGTAAGTCTTTCTGTCTATATATGTTGTATGTTTTAGTTCATGTGATTGTGTATGCAGGAAAGAAAAGACTGAGAAATGCACGGCGTGATACCCTTTATCTTTAAAAGTGTATTTAACCTGATATCCTTTTATAATGGTTTGATATGAAGTATTGAGTTTAGAAGGAACAAAAGGAAACTGGAAGGGCAAAGTCTCTTTCCCTGGGCTGCTGTATAAGTTGCATTCTTTACTCAGTAGCTGCATCAACCAAGTTGTAGGACTTTGCCATGGAGTATGTTCTTAGGATTGATGATTAAAGAGACAGTCTAGTCAAACATAAACTTTCATTATTCAGATAGGGTATGCTATTTTAAGCAACTTTCCAATTTATTTTTATCATCAAATTTGCTTTGTTCTCTTGGTATTCTTAGTTGAAAGCTAATCCTAGGTAGGCTCATATGCTAATTTCTTTCATGTAATTGGCAAGAGTCCATGAGCTAGTGACATATGGGATATACAATCCTACCAGGAGGGGCAAAGTTTCCCAAACCTCAAAATGCCTATAAATACACCCCTCACCACACCCACAATTCAGTTTTACAAACTTTGCCTCCTATGGAGGTGGTGAAGTAAGTTTGTGCTAAGATTTCTATGTTGATATGCGCTTCTCAGCATTTTGAAGCCCGATTCCTCTCAGAGTACAGTTAATGTCAGAGGGATGTGAAGGGAGTATTGCCTATTGATTTTATGGTTTTCCTCATGGGGACCTATTTCATAGGTTCTCTGTTATCGGTCATAGAGATTCATCTCCTACCTCCCTTTTCAGATCGATGATATACTCTCATATTCCATTACCTCTACTGATAACCGTTTAAGTACTGGTTTGGCTATCTGCTATAAGTGGATGGGTGTCTTTTGGTAAGTATGTTTTCATTACTTAAGACACACTCAGCTATGGTTTGGCACTTTATGTATTTTTATATGAAGTTCTAAATATATGTATTGTACTTATATTTGCCATGATTTCAGTATATTAGGTTTTCAGTATATTTCCTTTTGCAGACTGTCAGTTTCATATCTGGGAAATGCATTTGTTAGAAAAATGTATTTCTTACCTGGGGTTTAGTCTCTTTTTTTTCAAATTGACTATTTTTTTTTTTTTAAATTTGCTGGTAGAATTAGGCTCGCAAGGGCGCAAAATGCCAAAATTTATTGTGTAATTCTTGGCGCAAGATTTTTTTGCCGCAAAGTTACATTCGTTGATGCAAATTCGTCATTTCCGGCGTCTTAGTTGACGCCAAGTCTTTCACAAGGTTGCATCATCTGTGACGCGAGTGTGTCATTTCCGGACGTTATTGGTGCCAAAAAATATTTTTCTGTTTGTGTGCTTCATACTTGGCGCCAAATATTTTCATTATTTAAGACCCCATTTCTATATGCCTCTTGCCTTTTTCTCTATCAGAGGGCTATTCTGTTTGCATTTTTTCCCATTCCTGAAACTGCCATATAAGGAAATTGATCATTTTGCTTTATATGTTGTTTTTTTCTCTTACATTTGCAAGATGTCTCAATCTGATCCTGTCTCAGAAATCACTGTTGGAACCCTGCTACCTGATAACAGTTCTACCAAAGCTATGTGCATTTGTTGTAAACTTATGGAGGTTATTTCTCCAGCTGTGGTTTGTAATAGTTGTCATGATAAACTTTTATATGCAGAGAATGTATCCATCAGTAGTAGTTTATTACCTGTTGCTGTTCCCTCAACATCTAATGCACAAGATATACCTGTAAATTTAAAATAATTTATTTCTGATTCTATTCAGAAGGCTTTGTCTGCCATCCCGCCTTCTAATAAACGTAAAAGGTCTTTTAAAACTTCTCATAAAGTTGATGAAATTTAAAATGACCGGCAACATGCTGAAGTATCCTGCTCTGATGAGGATCTATCTGGTTCAGAAGATCCTACCTCAGATATTGACACTGACAAATCTTATTTACTTAAAATGGAGTATATTCGTTCTTTGTTAAAAGAAGTGTTGATTACATTGGATATGGAGGAAACTAGTCCTTTTGATATTAAAACTAGTAAACGTTTAAATTCTGTTTATAAACCTCCTGTGGTTACTCCAGAGGTTTTAACAGTTCCTTATGCTATTTCTGGTATGATTTCTAAAGAATGGAATAGACCTGGTACTTTTTTTATTCCTTCTTCAAGGTTTAAAAAATTGTATCCTTTGCCAGCAGTTACTTTAGAGTTTTGGGAAAAGATCCCCAAAGTTGATGGGGCTATCTCTACTCTTGCTAAACGTACTACTATTCCTACAGAAGATAGTACTTCTTTTAAAGATCCTTTAGATAGGAAACTTGAATCTTATCTAAGGAAAGCCTATTTATATTCAGGTCATCTTCTCAGACCTGCAATTTCTTTTGCTGATGTTGCAGCTGCTTCAACTTTTTGGTTGGAGACTTTAGCGCAACAAGTATTGGATACTGTATTGTCTAGCATTGTTAACTTGATTCAACATGCTAATAATTTTATTTGTGATGCCATTTTTGATATCATCAAAATTGATGTTAAATCTATGTCTTTAGCTATTTTAGCTAGAAGAGCTTTGTGGCTTAAATCTTGGAATGCTGACATGACTTCTAAGTCCAGATTGCTATCTCTCTCTTTCCAAGGTAATAAATTATTTGGTTCTCAGTTGGATTCAACAATTTCAACTGTCACTGGGGGGAAGGGAGTTTTTTTGCCTCAGGATAAAAGACCTAAGGGTAAATCTAAAGCTTTTAACCGTTTTCGTTCCTTTCGACAAAATAAGGAACAGAAACCTAATCCTTCCCCCAAGGAATCTGTTTCCAATTGGAAGCCTTTCTCAAATTGGAATAAATCCAAGCCATTTAAGAGATCAAAGCCAGCCCCCAAGTCCACGTGAAGGTGCGGCCCTCATTCCAGCTCAGCTGGTAGGGGACAGATTAAGATTTTTCAAAGATGTCTGGACCAATTCGGTTCAAAATCAATGGATTCAGAGTATTGTCTCTCAGGGGTACAGAATAGGATTCAGAGTAAGACCGCCTGTGAGAAGATTTTTTCTCTCACGAATTCCAGCAAACCCATTAAAAGCTCAGGCTTTCCTGAAGTGTGTTTCAGACCTGGAGTTATCAGGGGTAATCATGCAAGTTCCATTTCAGGAACAGGGTGTGTGGTTTTATTCAAATCTATTCATTGTCCCAAAGAAAGAAAATTCATTCAGACCCGTTCTGGATCTGAAAATTTTTAATCGTTATGTAAGAGTACCAACTTTCAAAATGGTGACTATAAGGACTATTCTGCCTTTTGTTCAGCAAGGGCATTATATGTCCACAATAGACTTACAGGATGTATATCTTCATATTCCGATTCATCCAGATCATTATCAGTTTCTGATATTCTCTTTTCTAGGCAAGCATTACCAATTTGTTGCTCTCCCTTTTGGCCTAGCAACAGCTCCAAGAATCTTTTCAACGGTTCTCGGTGCCCTACTTTATGTAATCGGAGAATGGGGTATTGCGGTGTTTCCTTATTTGGACGATATCTTGGTACTAGCTCAGTCTTTACATTCTGCAGAATCTCACACAAATCAACTAGTGTTGTTTCTTCAAAGACATGGTTGGAGGATCAATTTACCAAAAAGTTCCTTGATTCCTTAGACAAGGGTTATCTTTTTAGGTTTTCAGATACATTCAGTGTCCATGACTGTCTCTAACAGACAAGAGACAATTAAAATTGGTTTCAGCTTGTCGGAACCTTCAGTCTCAATCATTCCCTTCAGTAGCTATGTGCATGGAAGTTTTAGGTCTCATGACTGCAGCATCGGACACGATCCTCTTTGCTCATTTTCATATGAGACCTCTCCAGCTTTGTATGCTGAATCAATGGTGCAGGGATTATACAAGGATATCACAATTAATATCCTTAAATCCCAATGTTCGACTATCTCTGACTTGGTGGTTAGATCACCATCGTATAGTTCTAGGGACCTCTTTGGTTCGTTCAACCTGGACTGTGATCACAACAGATGCGAGTCTTTCAGGTTGATGAGCTGTTTGGGGATCTCTGACAGCACAAGGGGTTTGGAAATCTCAAGAGGCGAGTTACCAATCAATATTTTGGAACTCCGTGCAATTTTCAGGGCTCTTCAGGCTTGGCCTCTGTTGAAGAGAGAATCGTTCATTTGCTTTCAGACAGACAATATCACAGCTGTGGCATATGTCAATCATCAGGGTGGGACTCACAGTCCCCTAGCTATGAAAGAAGTATCTTGAATACTTTCTTGGGCGGAATCCAGCTCTTGTCTAATTTATGCGGTACATATCCCAGGTGTAGACAATTGGGAAGCGGATTATCTCAGCCGTCAGACTTTACATCCGGTGGAGTGGTCCCACCATCCAGATGTGTTTTCTCAGATTGTTCAGATGTGGGGTCTTCCAGAAATAGATCTGATGGCTTCTCATCTAAACAATAAACTTCCCAGGTACCTGTCCAGGTCCAGGGATCTTCAGGCGGAAGCAGTAGATGCGTTGAGACTTCCTTGGTGTTACCAACCTGCTTATATTTTCCCGCCTCTAGTTCTTCTTCCAAGAGTGATCTCCAAAATCATCATGGAACAGTCGTTTGTATTGCTGGTAGCTCCAGCATGGCCTCACAGGTTTTGGTATGTGGATCTTGTTCGGATGTCCAGTTGCCAACCTTGGCCTCTTCCATTAAGGCCGGACCTTCTGTCTCAAGGTCCGTTTTTCCATCAGGATTTCAAATCATTAAATTTGAAGGTATGAAAATTGAACGCCTAGTGCTTAGTCATAGAGGTTTCTCTGACTCAGTGATTAATACTATGTTACAGGCTCGTAAATCAGTTTCTAGAAAGACTTATTATCGAGTTTGGAAGACTTATATTTCATGGTGTTCTTCTCATAAATTTGCTTGGCATTCTTTCAGAATTCCTAGAATTTTACAGTTTCTTCAGGATGGTTTGGATAAGGGTTTGTCTGCAAGTTCCTTGAAGGGACAAATCTCTGCTCTTTCTATCTTATTTCACAGAAAGATTGCTAAGCTTCCTGATATTCCCTTTTTTGTACAGGCTTTGGTTCGTATCAAGCCTATCATTAAATCAATCTCTCCTCCTTGGAGTCTTAATTTGGTTTTAAAGGCTTTACAAGCACCTTCATTTGAGCCTATGCATTATTTGGACATTAAACTACTTTCTTGGAAAGTGTTGTTCCTTTTGGCCATCTCTTCTGCTAGAAGAGTTTCTGAATTATCTGCTCTTTCTTGTGAATCTCCTTTTCTGATTTTTCATCAGGATAAGTCAGTTTTGCAGACTTCATTTAAATTCTTACCTAAGGTTGTGAATTCTAACAACATTAATAGAGAAATTGTTGTCCCTTCCTTGTGTCCTAATCCTAAGAATTATTTGGAGAAATCCTTACATTCTTTGGATGTGGTAAGAGCTTTGAAATATTATGTTGAAGCTACTAAAGATTTAAGGAAGACTTCTAGTCTATTTGTTATCTTTTCTGGTTCTAGGAAAGGTCAGAAGGCTTCTGCCGTTTCCTTGGCATCGTGGTTAAAGCTTTTGATTCATCAAGCTTATTTGGAGCTGGGTCAAGCCCCGCCTCAGAGAATTACAGCTCATTCTACTAGATCAGTCTCCACTTCGTGGGCTTTTAAGAATGAAGCTTCAGTTGATCAGATTTGCAAAGCAGCAACCTGGTCTTCTTTGCATACATTTACTAAATTCTACCGTTTTGATGTATTCGCTTCTTTGGAAGCAGTTTTTGGTAGAAAACTTCTTCAGGCAGCTGTTTCAGTTTGATTCTTCTGCTTATGTTTTAAGTTTTTTCATTTCATGAGAATTAACTTATATTTTGGGTTGTGGATTATTTTTTTCAGCGAAAAATGGCTGGTTTTTATTTTTATACCTCCCTCTCTAGTGACTCTTGCGTGGAGTTCCACATCTTGGGTATTGCTATCCCATACGTCACTTGCTCGTGGACTCTTGCCAATTACATGAAAGAAATTAATTTATGTAAGAACTTACCTCACGCCCATGGAGTTACCTATTAGTCAGCACTGATTGGCTAAATTGCAAGTCTGTTTAGATACAAGGTAATCACAGAGGTAAAAAGTGTATTAATATATCAGTGTTGGTTATGCAAAACTGGGGAATGGGTAATAAAGGGATTATCTAGCTTTTTAAACAACAAAAATCCCGGTGTAGACTGTCCCTTTAAGCAGGGCGGTTTACAAAGTAGTTAAGAAAGAAAAACATGCTTTATAAGCCATTTGTTTTCTACAATAACTAAATATGGTCAGTAGGGAATATGTTCATCAAAGTTAGACCCAGTGTTTAAATGTGTGAAAGTAATGTGACACAAAAAAGGGTTGTCTTTTTTATTTTCTCAGTGATTGGTATCTTGCCAGTTAAAGAGTACTTGGGCCCTATAAGGGGACCATAGTGTCACAACTCAAGTTCTTGAGTCTTCTGAAATTGTGAGCATATGAGGTCTCACTACAATAAATGTCGCTTTTGATGTTTCTGCAACCACATTCTCGCCATAGTAACTTTGTGGCTGTAATGTTGGGATGGCATTATATACAAATCTAGCATATGTTTGTTTGCCGTTTACATAATCATAGCATAATACTGTATACAGACTAAGTACTTATTATATTCTACTGTAAATTATGTCAGGGCTTGACAAACCCAGGAGCCAGGGAGCCACTGACTCCTAGAATTTTACCCCTGGCTCCTAATTTTTTGGGTTATTCTCCATATATCTATATACAACTACCACTGTCTGGCTCCTAAATATTCTTACTGGCTCCTAATTTTTAAACAGGTTTGTCGAGCACCGGCTTATGTTGAATGATGGATACGTTGCTCTTAGTGCTTACTATTTCCTTTTGAACTTTAGGTTTATATCAAAACCCGAAAAGGTGTTGGTATTATTACTTTTCCATCAAGTGACCTCAGCATTTAAGAAAAAAAAATAAAAATATATATATATATATATATATATATATATATATATAATATGATTTTTTTTAAAAAAAAATTATGATTCTCTCTAATACTTGCCATTGCATTTAGAGACCAGATGGAAGGAAACCAGTAGAAGGATCTCATAAGAGCATTGAAGCCGTTGTTGCACGTCTGGAGAAACAGAATGGTGTTAGAAGTAGTCACAACTCAATCTGTGATGAAACATTCCCAGAGCCCTGCCAAACGGTGGTCCACATGGACAGACTGGATGAGTCCCTGGTTCCTCGAGTTCTGTACGAGGAGTTACTGAGGAGTTACCAGCAACAGCAGGAGGAAATGAGGCACATCCAGAATGAACTAGAAAGGACTCGGAGACAGCTTGTTCAGCAGGCTAAAAAACTAAAAGATTATGGCGTGTTAGTTACAGAAGTAAAAGAACTCAGAGTCCTAAACAGGAGACTCCAGGATGTGTTACTTCTACGGCTAGGCAGTGGTAAGTGTCTGAACTGATAGATGGTGTGACCATGTGTGACTTATTCAACTTAATTTAATTATAAAGTCTGATTGTGGATGAGTATTAAAGCTGTTGTTTCAGAAGGTATTTCACTTCCAGTAAAACCTCAAACCTTGTTTATTTATTTTATTATTATAACTGGGTTAGTCATCTTCTTTTATACTATGGAACAGATGACCTTAAATTCATTATCATGGTGAGACATGTCATGCCCACCCTTGAGTGAGCAGACCTCACAAAATTATTTAAGAAAAGGGGCTAAACCAGAAATTACCACAGAGTTACAAACTTGCCTCTATAGAAAGTAAAAAATCTCACTAGAGGAAAGTGAATGTGACAGGGGAGCACCTGGCTTTGATAGCAATATTATTTCTGAAGCACATACAAATCAAATCACAATGTATTTAGCATAATTTACTTTGCATTTGTTTCTAGTTTAGCATACATATCTTTTTTTCTTCATCTTAGTAAGTGCAATACGTATTGTGAAACACTCACCAGCCTACATTCAGTGAGATGAGATGAAACTGTAAGACCGGCAAGCGTAATGTGCTTAGATCATTCCCATACTAGCTGCAAGCAAACTTGATATATGCCCAAGGAATGCCCCTGTTCAGCACACCTCCCAATGCTGCACAAAATAAATATAACAAACCCTTCAAAATTTGACATCTTGATTAAGATTACAACTTTGTTTTCATACATTTTTGTGTCCTATGTTATGGAATAATGTAAATTTGCCGGTGGTTTTTGACAGCTTTTTCGATGAGTACTGTTTTATACATGTGTAATATGTATCTAATTTTTACAGTGTATTTTAGGGCTGTGCA
Organism: Bombina bombina; assembly: GCF_027579735.1. Taxonomy (NCBI): domain Eukaryota; kingdom Metazoa; phylum Chordata; class Amphibia; order Anura; family Bombinatoridae; genus Bombina; species Bombina bombina. The sequence goes on from NC_069508.1 coordinate 169,440,562, forward strand.
ATTAATCCCATGATTCAATTAATATTAGACTTCAATCTTGTTATAAACAAAAAAAAAAAAAACAGTCCAAAAACGCTTCTTTACCATGTCATGTCAGTCGCGCAAACGCACCAGGCCAGCCCAGAAGCAGCACTGATCCCTGCTTTAGGGGGGGCAGACTAGGAAGCGTAACATCAGTAATACAGCATATAACTCTACAGCCTCCATTTTACTTGGCTTGTGGTTTGCTGCTTCAATCCTGAGGTGTGCACAGACCAGGAAGATGGTGGACTTGTTGGGCTCTTTCTCTGGCGTATATAGTCTGCAGTGCAAATTCCAGAAGGAACAAGCCTCTGTTTTGAACAGTTAAACACATTTTTTAATGCAAAACGTATGTAAATAAATAATAATTTAATTTCATCACAATAAAAATAGCAATTGCTATATTTCACCAAAAAAAAACAAAAACAAATTTAGTTTTTCTATATCTTACAGCCCTAGTGTACATTAAATATGCCTTTAAAATGCTTAGTTTATTGAGCTCTTTCCTGTATTTATGTATCTTGTCATCACATACAGAAATGAGATAGTTAACCCCTTGGCCCATTACAGCACAGTCCCTCTGCTGGCAGAGAGAGCCACGCTATCAAAAACACAAGCCCCCATTAAAAGACCAGCTACGTGATACGTCACTGGTCTTTTAATGGAGCTTGTGTTTTTGATAGCACGGCTCTCTCCACCCACCAGCGGCAAGACCGCTCTATAACAGGTGGCCTACAGGAGGGAGGGAGGGAAGCTGTTAAAGCACGGTCTTGGGTTCAGGGGAAACGTATCTATGAGGGCTTATGATGTTTGTTTACAGTTGCCTAAACATTAAAGGGCCATAATACCCAAATGTTTAAACACTTGAAAGTGCTGCAGCATAGCTGTAAAAAGCTGACTAGAAAATATCACCTGAACATCTCTATGTAAAAAAGAAAGATATTTTACCTCAAAAGTTCCTCAGTAGCCACATCCTATTGTAAAGGACTTCTAAGCAGCATATTAGTATGTCTGTCCTGGGACAGCTTAAGAGTTGAGCCTCATGCACTCTCATGTTATTTCCCTATTCAGTTTAAAGGAAGTTTACTATGAAATCTCATGAGAGTTAATTCAAATCTCATGAGATCACAGTAAAAGAGTTCATGACCTCAGCACTGCTGATGCTGATTGGCTGCTGTTCATTTCTTCTTTTTTTTATTATTTTTTTTTACCTGCAGCTGGGCAACAGCTGAGTATAACTTTTTACACAGAACTTACTCTGCTGAGCTGAGGTAATTGTGAGGTAAATATCTTCTTTTTTTACATAGAGATGCTCAGGTGATATTTTCCTGTCAGCTTTTTACAGTTATACTGCATCAGTTTCAAGTGATTTAGCATATGAGTATTATGTCCCTTTAAGGATACAGGATGTGTGCAAGTTCAGATTGCTAATTTTTATGAATTACAAGAATCGTACCTAGAAATAAAATGTACATTAAACAGAAATAAAGTGTTTGCATAATGATGTATTCAAAGATAAGTTTAGCCTTAGAATAATATGTAGAATAATTTAAATTATATGCAGTGTTTACACTTATTTCTTTTGGTCTATATAAAGTATTGGGTGCTGAAATGTTGCAACCTAGGTCTCAGTTATCTCTTCAAATCAGTATAAGTGCAAGAACTACGTTGTATGAAGCGCTCCTTTCGTCTTGCACTGCTACTAATAAAGTTCAGGTTTTCTGATTTTTCATCTCTTAGTTTCCCTAATTACAATTATTTTTCCCAAGATTCATGTTGCTTGTAACTGATATTATCCACTTCAGCACCTCATTATAATCAGGTGAGGTCTCTGGTTGCTCGGGGGACAACTTAAATCACACGCTTTGATGCTTCTGCTGCTACACATCTAAAGAAGAGACTTGAGTGGTCTTAAAAGCAATTCTACCAACTACATCTGTTCATTAACATGTCCCTACCTAGAAAATTGTGTAATCTTTGATTTACTGTAATTTATCCTGACTTCACTTGTTTTTACTATCAACTTGAAAAGTGTCATTCATTTAACAATGTGACACCTTTTCTTAATTAGATATTGCATAGTTTAATTGGATTCCCTTTTTTTAATATTTACAAAGAGAAGGCAGCCAACAGGTTAATCATAATCTGGAAATAATTTTACATTTATACAAAATATGGATTTGCATGGAAAATATCCATGTTGTATTGAAGGGCTAAGTATCCGAGACTCTCTTAAAGAGACACTAAATAGATTTCATGCACCTCATTCTATTTATGAGTGCTGCCATTACAGAACCTAGGTTACACTGCAGGTATCTGAGGGAGAGTTACTGCACGTGCAAACACAGCAGAACTAGAATGTAGTGTAAGCTAGATTTCAACATAGGGGCACCCATGACTAGAGGGAGTTGGGGAATAACCTCTGTGCTATGCTTAAATAATGTATTTAGTCTTAAAGGGGCAGTAAACTTACAAACTAATGTTATATAATTCCTCACCCCACACTGATCACCACCATCTTAGGTACTGGCAAACAGTCTGATAGTATGTAGTTTAGGGAGTAGTTTTCTCCCCCCCCCCCCCCCCCAATATATGTATTTTTTATTTTCTGTAGTGTAGGGAACCCTCTCCCTGTTTCCAAGCCCCAAACAGCTCTCAAACCCTCCCCCTTTCACTAGGTGCCGCCATCTTAGGTACTGGCAATATCCAGTTTTTAGTCATTTTTTTCTTAAAAATGGTATCGTTTATTTTTAAAAAAATGTTTCTGTAGTATAGGGACCCCCCAAACAGATTGCTCATATACCTACCCTCCCTCACACCTTTCCGTAGTGTAGTGAACCCATCTCTCCCCCTCCCTCATTAAGCAAGTCGGTAAGTAGGGAATCTCCCCTTCTTCCCCTCCTGCGATGAGCTGTCCATGCCTCCTTTCTTGCCTCCCACACAACCCGCGGTGACACCACATGCCAATGCAGACAGTGTCACTGCCTGGCATCAGTAATTTACCTTCATATAATAAAGGGAGCACGATCAGCGATCCATTACCATATGAAGAAAGGTGCTTTTGGCTGTGGTCTTAGCTGTCAAAGCTGACAGCCGGGGCCACAGCAGGAGGCAGAAGGTTGGACATAGGTCAATTGAGTGCACCAAGCAAAGTACCCTGTTACGTAGTACCTATGTCAAAAATGCATAAATGGTTAAGTAAAAGCTGTTAACATTTAAATTGATGCTAATTTCATAGTATCAGTTGTGTATTTCTTATTACTTTCTATTGGCTGCTAATGACAATACCTGTAGCACTATTGGAGGAGTGGGACACGCCTGCCCTCTACCCATCTGACAACATCCTACCATTTGCTTCTTACTTTGTTGCCTGAAAATGTTTCTCTTTGTCCTGTACATCATGTATTTCCTATGAGAAAATCTCTGTATAAAAACCATTCTGTATTTGTTTGTGTTTCTTACGATTTTGTATGGAGGGTGCTCAGATCTGCCGCTGCGTATATAACGGTAACACATTCTGAATGATGCACGGCAAGACCCTGTGTGTAGGAACAGGAAAGTGCTTCAGGCTGCTCAATTCGTTTCCACTTTCTGCTCTTTTATTTTGTTGTCTGACTTCTCTGCATTAGGGGGTAACGTGTTATGCTGTGCACATGATGTCAGGTTTTACATTTATGTTAGAGAAGTATTTGCACACAAACATTCCTGCGTTGCCTTTTTTGTTGTTGCAATAGCCCCTTACTTTATATATAAATTTAAAGGAACCTCTGTCTTGAAAATTCTACATTAAACACCTGGAAAAAAAAAAGATCTGAAACTCAACTTTCCATTTTACATCTATTATATTTTTTTCTCTTTGTATTCTTTATGGATGAACATCATGATATACACATCTTTTTTTAAATGGTTTGTTGTTGAAAAAACCAGGCGCCCCCTAAGGGTGTTGATATAGAAGCACTTTTAGACAAAAGAGAAGCTATTTGGGTTCTTATTTATAATTATATATACAGGTATATAAATATTTACTCTCTTTATATCAAATGTCCTATTGACATTAAATTAACATACTCTTAGCCCTTTAAATGATAGAGTTTTTCTTTTTTTGTGGGAGGTTCTCATGTCTCTAATTAGGTTGCAGGTGTGCCTTTATATATGAGAATGTGGGCTGAGACACAGGTCTATGATTAAGGCTGTTTCGTGCCGAAACGAATAAGACCGTGTATCTTACCTGTGATTTTCCTTATACTACTATTGATGATGTTGTTCATTTGAATAAAGGACTTTTTTTTTTTTAATTTTTTTTTTTATCTGAGCCCGCGTCTCTGTTTTTTGATCCTTTATTGAATAACAAACATAGATTGTTTAGGGGCAAGCACTATATTTCGATCTACAGTAAATAGCAGCAGTTTTGCAACAATACTTAGAGCATGAAATTTTAAGCAACTTTATAATTTACTCGTATTATCAATTTTTCTTCATTCTCTTGCTATCTTTATTTGAAATTGAAGGCATCTAAGTTTTTTATTCAGAACCCTGGACAGCACTTTTTTATTGGTGAATGTATTTTTTATTTTTTTTTATTGATGAATGTATCCACCAATCAGCAAGAACAACCCAAGTTATTCACCAAAAATGGGCCGGCATCTAAACCTACATTCTTGCATTTAAAATAAAGATACCAAGAGAATGAAGAAAATTTCATAATAGGAGTAAATTAGAAAGATGCTTAAAATGTCATGCTCTATCTGAATCACGAAAGAAAATTTCTCCTGTTAAGTGTGATCAGTCCACGGGTCATCATTACTTCTGGGATATTACTCCTCCCCAACAGGAAGTGCAAGAGGATTCACCCAGCAGAGCTGCATATAGCTCCTCCCCTCTACGTCACTCCCAGTCATTCTCTTGCACCCAACGACTAGATAGGATGTGTGAGAGGACTATGGTGATTATACTTAGTTTTATACCTTCAATCAAAAGTTTGTTATTTTATAATAGCACCGGAGTGTGTTATTCCTTCTCTGGTAGAATTTGAAGAAGAATCTACCTGAGTTTTTACTATGATTTTAGCCGGAGTAGTTAAGATCATATTGCTGTTTCTCGGCCATCTGAGGAGAGGTAAACTTCAGATCAGGGGACAGCGGGCAGAATAATCTGCAAAGAGGTATGTAGCAGCTTTTATTTTCTGACAATGGAATTGATGAGAAAATCCTGCCATACCGATGTAATGTCATGTATGTATATTTTACACTTCAGTATTCTGGGGAATGGTACTTCACTGGAATTGCACTGTGTACATAAGACTTTAGCCTATTTTGCAGGGACTAGCAACAGGCTTTTTAATAACTCTTAATTTATGTTAAACGTTTTTGCTGGAATGTAAAATCGTTTTCATTTTCTGAGGTGCTGGGTGAATAAAATGTTTGGGCACTATTTTTCCACTTGGCAGTTGCTTGATCTAATTTCTGACAGTTTACTGATCTCTCTCACTGCTGTGTGTGAGGGGGAGGGGCCGTTTTTTGGCGCTTTTGCTACGCATCAAAAAAATTCAGTCAGAAGCTCATTGTATTTCCTGCATGATCCGGTTCATCTCTACAGAACTCAGGGGTCTTCAAAACTTGTTTTGAGGGAGGTAATCATTCACAGCAGAGCTGTGAGATTGTAGTTGACTGTGATAAAAAACGTTTATTCTGTAACTTTTTTTCTGCTATCAGGGTTAGTTGTCCTTTGCTAATGGGAACAAACCTTTGCTAAAATTGTGTTTTTTACAAGAATTGATGCTATAACCTTTTCAGTTTATTAATTTTCAACTGTCATAAATCTTTCTGTGCTTCTTATAGGCACAGTACGTTTTCATAGTATTTTACTTGAATAGTATTTCCAAGTTGCAAGTTTATTTGCTAGTGTGTTAAACATGTCTGATTCAGAGGAAGATATCTGTGCTATTTGTGCTAATGCCAAAGTGGAGCCCAATAGAAATTTATGTACTAACTGTATTGATGCTACTTTAAATAAGAGTCAATCTGTACAAATTGAACAGATTTCACCAAACAGCGAGGGGAGAGTTATGCCGACTAACTCGCCTCACGTGTCAGCACCTGCATCTCCCGCTCGGGAGGTGCGCGATATTGTGGCGCCCAGTACATCTGGGCGGCCATTACATATAACATTACAAGATATGGCTACTGTTATGACTGAAGTTTTGGCTAAATTACCAGAACTAAGAGGCAAGCGTGATCACTCTGGGGTGAGAACAGAGTGCGCTGATAATGCTAGGGCCATGTCAGATACTGCGTCACAACTTGCAGAACATGAGGACGGAGAGCTTCTGTCTGCGGCTGACGGTTCTGATCCAAACAGATTGGATTCAGATATTTCAAATTTTAAATTTAAGCTGGAAAACCTCCGTGTATTACTAGGGGAGGTGTTAGCGGCTCTGAATGATTGTAACACAGTTGCAATACCAGAGAAAATGTGTAGGTTGGATAAATATTTTGCGGTACCAACGAGTACTGACGTTTTTCCTATACCTAAGAGACTAACTGAAATTATTACTAAGGAGTGGGATAGAGCCGGTGTGCCGTTCTCACCCCCTCCGATATTTAGAAAGATGTTTCCAATAGACACTACCACACGGACTTATGGCAAACGGTCCCTAAGGTGGAGGGAGCAGTTTCTACTTTAGCTAAGCGTACCACTATCCCGGTGGAGGATAGCTGTGCCTTTTCAGATCCAATGGATAAAAAGTTAGAGGGTTACCTTAAGAAAATGTTTGTTCAACAAGGTTTTATATTGCAACCCCTTGCATGCATTGCGCCGGTCACGGCTGCGGCGGCATTCTGGTTTGAGTCTCTGGAAGAGACCATTAATTCAACTACTCTGGATGAGATTACGGACAAGCTTAGAGTCCTTAAGCTAGCTAATTCATTCATTTCGGAGGCCGTAGTACATTTAACTAAACTCACGGCTAAGAATTCAGGATTCGCCATTCAGGCGCGCAGAGCACTGTGGCTAAAATCCTGGTCAGCTGATGTTACTTCTAAGTCTAAATTACTTAATATACCTTTCAAAGGGCAGACCTTATTCAGGCCCGGTTTGAAAGAAATTATCGCTGACATTGCAGGAGGTAAAGGCCACGCCCTGCCTCAAGACAGGGCCAAACCTAAGGCTAGACAGTCTAATTTTCGTTCCTTTCGGAATTTCAAAGCAGGAGCAGCATCAACTTCCTCTGCTCCAAAACAGGAAGGAGCTGTTGCTCGCTACAGACAAGGCTGGAGACCTAACCAGTCTTGGAACAAGGGCAAGCAGGCCAGGAAACCTGCTGCTGCCCCTAAAACAGCATGAATTGAGGGCCCCCGATCCGGGATCGGATCTAGTGGGGGGCAGACTTTCTCTCTTCGCCCAGGCTTGGGCAAGAGATGTCCAGGATCCCTGGGCGCTAGAGATAATATCTCAGGGATACCTTCTGGACTTCAAATACTCTCCTCCAAGAGAGAGATTTCATCTGTCAAGGTTGTCAACAAGCCAAACAAAGAAAGAGGCGTTTCTACGCTGCGTACAAGAGCTTTTGTTAATGGGAGTAAGCCATCCAGTTCCACGATCGGAACAGGGACAAGGGTTTTACTCAAATCTGTTTGTGGTTCCCAAAAAAGAGGGAACTTTCAGACCAATCCTGGATTTAAAGATACTAAACAAATTCCTAAGAGTTCCATCGTTCAAAATGGAGACTATTCGGAAAATTTTACCCATGATCCAAAAGGGTCAGTACATGACCACAGTGGATTTAAAGGATGCTTACCTTCACATACCGATTCACAAAGATCATTACCGGTACCTAAGGTTTGCCTTCCTAGACAGGCATTACCAGTTTGTAGCTCTTCCATTCGGATTGGCTACAGCTCCAAGAATCTTCACAAAGGTTCTGGGTGCTCTTCTGGCGGTACTAAGACCGCGAGGAATCTCGGTAGCTCCGTACCTAGACGACATTCTGATACAAGCTTCAAGCTTTCAAACTGCCAAGTCTCATACAGAGTTAGTACTGGCATTTCTATGGTCACATGGATGGAAGGTGAACGAAAAGAAAAGTTCCCTCGTTCCACTCACAAGGGTTCCCTTCCTGGGGACTCTTATAGATTCTGTAGAAATGAAGATTTACCTGACAGAAGACAGGTTAACAAGACTTCAAAGTGCTTGCCGCACCCTTCATTCCATTCAACACCCGTCAGTGGCTCAACGCATGGAGGTAATCTGTTTAATGGTAGCAGCAATGGACTTAGTACCCTTTGCACGCTTAAACCTCAGACCACTGCAATTGTGCATACTAAGTCAGTGGAATGGGGATTACTCAGACTTGTCCCCTTCTCTGAATCTGGATCAAGAGACCAGAAATTCTCTTCTATGGTGGCTTTCTCGGCCACATCTGTCCAGGGGGATGCCATTCAACAGGCCAGACTGGACAATTGTAACAACAGACGCCAGCCTTCTAGGTTGGGGTGCCGTCTGGAATTCTCTGAAGGCTCAGGGACATTGGAGTCAGGAGGAGAGTCTCCTACCAATAAACATTCTGGAATTGAGAGCAGTTCTCAATGCCCTTCTGGCTTGGCCCCAGTTAACAACTCGGGGGTTCATCAGGTTTCAGTCGGACAACATCACGACTGTAGCTTACATCAACCATCAGGGAGGGACAAGAAGCTCCCTAGCAATGATGGAAGTATCAAAGATAATTCGCTGGGCAGAGTCTCACTCTTGCCACCTGTCAGCAATCCACATCCCGGGAGTGGAGAACTGGGAGGCGGATTTTTTAAGTCGTCAGACTTTTCATCCGGGGGAGTGGGAACTTCATCCGGAGGTCTTTGCCCAAATACTTCGACGTTGGGGCAAACCAGAGATAGATCTCATGGCGTCTCGACAGAACGCCAAGCTTCCTCGTTACGGGTCCAGATCCAGGGATCCGGGAGCGGTCCTGATAGATGCTTTGACAGCACCTTGGACCTTCAGGATGGCTTATGTGTTTCCACCCTTCCCGATGCTTCCTCGATTGATTGCCAGAATCAAACAGGAGAGAGCATCAGTGATTCTAATAGCGCCTGCATGGCCACGCAGGACTTGGTATGCAGATCTAGTGGACATGTCATCCTGTCCACCTTGGTCGCTACCTCTGAAACAGGACCTTCTGATCCAGGGTCCCTTCAAACATCAAAATCTAATTTCTCTGAAGCTGACTGCTTGGAAATTGAACGCTTGATTTTATCAAAACGTGGTTTTTCTGAGTCAGTTATTGATACCTTAATACAGGCTAGGAAGCCTGTTACCAGAAAAATTTACCATAAGATATGGCGTAAATACCTATATTGGTGCGAATCCAAAGGTTACTCTTGGAGTAAGGTTAGGATTCCTAGGATATTGTCTTTTCTACAAGAAGGTTTAGAAAAGGGGTTATCTGCTAGTTCCTTAAAGGGACAGATCTCAGCTCTGTCCATTCTGTTGCACAAACGTCTGTCAGAAGTTCCAGACGTTCAGGCTTTTTGTCAGGCTTTGGCCAGGATTAAACCTGTGTTTAAAACTGTTGCTCCGCCATGGAGTTTAAACCTTGTTCTTAACGTTTTACAGGGCGTTCCGTTTGAACCCCTTCATTCCATTGACATAAAGTTGTTATCTTGGAAAGTTCTATTTTTAATGGCTATTTCCTCGGCTCGAAGAGTCTCTGAGTTATCAGCCTTACATTGTGATTCTCCTTATTTGATTTTTCACTCGGGTAAGGTAGTTCTGCGTACTAAACCTGGGTTCTTACCTAAGGTAGTCACTAACAGGAATATCAATCAGGAGATTGTTGTTCCATCCTTGTGTCCAAATCCTTCTTCAAAGAAGGAACGTCTTCTGCACAATCTGGATGTAGTTCTAGTTCGTGCCCTAAAATTTTACTTACAGGCAACTAAAGAATTTCGACAAACGTCTTCCCTGTTTGTCGTTTACTCTGGTCAGAGGAGAGGTCAAATAGCTTCTGCTACCTCTCTCTCTTTTTGGCTTCGTAGCATAATTCGTTTGGCTTATGAGACTGCTGGACAGCAGCCTCCTGAAAGAATTACAGCTCATTCCACTAGAGCTGTGGCTTCCACTTGGGCCTTTAAGAATGAGGCCTCTGTTGAACAGATTTGCAAGGCTGCAACTTGGTCTTCACTTCATACTTTTTCCAAATTTTACAAATTTGACACTTTTGCTTCCTCGGAGGCTATTTTTGGGAGAAAGGTTCTTCAGGCAGTGGTTCCTTCTGTATAAAGAGCCTGCCTGTCCCTCTCGTCATCCGTGTACTTTTGCTTTGGTATTGGTATCCCAGAAGTAATGATGACCCGTGGACTGATCACACTTAACAGGAGAAAACATAATTTATGCTTACCTGATAAATTCCTTTCTCCTGTAGTGTGATCAGTCCACGGCCCGCCCTGTTTTTTTGCGGCAGGTAAATATTTTTTAATTTATACTCCAGTCACCACTACACCCTTGGCTTCTCCTTTCTCGTTGGTCCTTGGTCGAATGACTGGGAGTGACGTAGAGGGGAGGAGCTATATGCAGCTCTGCTGGGTGAATCCTCTTGCACTTCCTGTTGGGGAGGAGTAATATCCCAGAAGTAATGATGACCCGTGGACTGATCACACTACAGGAGAAAGGAATTTATCAGGTAAGCATAAATTATGTTTTTTGGGTTCAGTGTCCCTTTAAAATTATACTAAGAGATCAAAATAAACTTGATAATAGAAGTAAATTGGAAAGTTATTTAAAGTGAATGTAAAGTCAGCCTCCGGTCTAAACATCTTTGTAACATTTGTCTATAAAAAAACTTGACTTTCATTCATCAATTCCTCACATTTTACTTTGTTACCTTTATTTTCAATACTTTATATTCTTTTTCGCTGTAATCATCCTCCTCCCGGCATTCGCGCTCCCTTCCTGTTGTTTCTAACGTACGTCTTCACAGCCAATAACGGCTCTAACCACAGGGGGACCCACCCCCTTACCATGACGTAATAACTCCTTCTTGCGCATGCGTTCGATTGCGCTGCAAACCACTTCTATTCTAAGCTTGTGCACATTTCGCGCATGCGCTATAGAAATGTATACGGCGTAGCAATAGAAATGTATACGGAGTCTTGTCATTTCCTAACATTATTATCGCTGGGTAAGTTGATATGAAAGGGCTCCGTATACAAGTACTTTCTCTTCTCTATCTAACCAACTATGCCCCTATTTCCTATTTCCTGTCCTTCGCTCCTTCGCCACGATAGTTTTCATTGAATACACTCATTCAATGAATACTATGTGGTTAAATAGCGGAAACAGGAGTAACGCATGCGCAATGGCTAATCTAAACGGGAGCGCGCAATGCCGATATGTAAACAGCGGGTGGGACCGCTGTTTACGTATTTTCGAGGAGAATTAGGAAACAGTGAGTGGGAGGAGTGGGTAAAGTACATCAACGATATTTAGGATATAAAATTATAAAGAAATAATAACTTATATTAAAAAATGATTGTGGCGGTATGCTATATAGGATGATTCTGTACATAACTATATCATCCAAACATTAAAAATTGACATTCACTTTAAGTTTGTAGGCTCGGAATCATTAAAAAAAAAAGTGTTATGTCCCTTTAAACACCTTTTTTTTTTTTTTTTTTTTATTTCTATTTTTATTGAGGAAGCATAACACAATATTACATACAAGGCAAATGTAGGTACAGAGGGTATCTCAAAATTTGACAACAAGGTAAACACATCACCATGACAATACATTACACAGTTGTCTTAGTGGCCAATCTTTTCTGTTCCTCATTTAAGCTTTTAAAAGTTTGTTGTGTCATCAAAGACAGCTAACTCCACTGGTGGGAACATACTCGATAAGATCACGGATGACACCAAGGTCCGTCTTTGGTGGTGACAAATAGTAGCGCATAAAATCAAGTGCTATGTCCAGACAGTCTTCAGAAAACAATGAAAATACAATAGGATAATAACTCCAAACATTCTATAGTGAAAATTACTCTAATAAAACTCTCAAAACTGGTCAGACATCAGGAATCCGGATAAGCTTAATAAAATTAGACATCTTGACTGTAGTTAATAAGGAACATAAGTATAGTCGCCACACTTCTTCTGTTATATTTAGGCCCCTAAGAGTCTGTCATTACATATAAGGAAAAAAGCTATAAACAGGCTCTTCGGATAGGGCAGAGACTACGAAACTCTGCCAGAATATTAATGCGGAGGAAAAATGACTCTTCCCTTACCGCATAGAAAGGGGGGGGGGGGGGGGCGTGAGCACCAGACTAATAATATTGTTCTCCCCTACTGCTGACCTACGCCATAGACAAAAACTATTATAATTATGGCGGACATTAGGCAATAACAAACGCAAATAATTTCTGCCCAGTGGAGTCCATATTAACATAAGTACACAAGTTAGTGGTTGCTTCAAAAACAATTTAGAGCTAATAAGCCTATGAGCGGGCAGGATCAATTAGCATTATGATTCAAAGTACTGGGGAGCAGGTTGAGGGTATTCCCCTCAATTAATTATCTAAACATGGAACCCACAGGCCTCTACTCATAAATCCCCTTTAGGTCTTACAATTGCAGAACAGTCACGTTAGTGTATACAACTACTAGAAATTATCTTGACTAAATAATACACTTATAACACAGGTTAGCAAATGGCACACAGTGAATACATACAACCAATTGAACTCTGGATCCTTATCCCTATACTAAAGTGGAAAGTAATCTGTGTATCTTGTTTGTTATTTCACATGCAATAGGAGAGAACTTTTAACTATTTATACCATATAGTTATGAATTAAGGTGATGTCGCACACAGGTGCAAGGCTGCTCAATAAAAAAAAATCGCAAGTACACCATAGGCAGGGGGTGTGGACTATTAGGAGTCTATCTGCATAAACATATAAGCCATGGGGCCGGCCTCAATTAAAGCTACACTCTCAGCTAGATGGGGATTCATAGGCCAGTGTGAGCAACCACATGGAGAGAGACCCAAAATCAGCAAGACACGCTGTCTATTGACAAACACATATTATAGCTTCTGAAAGTATTCTCATAGGAAATTACCTATTTATCAGTGAGGCTATGTGTTATGAGCTTACAACTAGAGAGTGATAGACATCCCCCCATAATCCCCAATGAACACATAGTAAACTGCCATGCTAAAATTTTCTCCCTTTCCCTAGAGCTCAACAAGAACTTGAAATACTGCTCTGACTCATAATAGTTAACAAGAAAGCTCAAGGGGCAAAGAGTAGCAATTGTCCACATAAGGGGAAACATAGCAATTAGACATTTGAACCAAGGGTAAAACCAACAGTCAGATAGAATAGAAAAGTCTCACATCTCCATAATATTGAATACACTAAGATTGCTGAAGCCATAAAACAAGATGGTCAGGATGCTGAGGCTGTAAATTCAGACCTTATGGTCTTCATGCAAAGTTGTAGTTACAGGGCAAAGACATCTTGCTGAGTCTGGCGGTTGCATGCTCCTACAGCTTCAGCAGAAACATTCAGCCCACACCTGCTTTCACACAGTGTAGTCCCACTAACTCAGCAGAAAAATCCAATTGTAAGAAGGAAAAAGGGTCACAAATCTTGTTAGAATAAATGTCCAGCAGAGGGGTAAACATGGGTCGTCCTAGAGATGCAGAGGTATGCGCAAAGAGCAAGGTTAAGTCTGTAACTGGAACGTATGCGCTCTGTAGACCCTGATCCCTATCTGAGTAGGTCCCCAAGGCACTGGGAGGACAGCAGGACAATGACACCCAGCTCTCATCATCAGGGCCGCGCATCAGGAAATTGGCAGCTCTCACCTGCGCAGCGCCGCGTATAGTAACAGTCCGGACGCCCTGCCAGGAACAAATGTCAGTAGCTCCTGCAGTTTCCCCATCGCTAGGTAAGGGTTCTTCACACACATTGTCTCTGATCGCAACCGTCAGCACCCCATACACTCCCAGAGCGGCTGACCCCCAGGCATCTCCAGCACTCACCTCCATGGTGTCGGCTTGCCCAAAGTCCTTTGTAGGTATAGTAGTTACTGCAGAAGTATTCCCCACTGTTAGCTGTGTGACAGGCTGCATATCAGTGATCATCTCACCCGCTACAGCAGACTCATTGATCCCCTTCTCCTCCTGTTGGTCTCCTGCTATAGCTAGGGTGCGATCAAATCTACTGAGTATCTGCTGCTCATGTTTCTCGAACAAGGCTTGTACCTTTAAGTACCAATCCTCCTCCATTTTCAAGGAGAAGTCTGCAGGGAATCTCAATCTGCTCTGCGTACCCTGTAGTTGCGATTCTATACTGTGCTGGTAGAGCGGTGTTCACTTTAACTTAGGCCAAAGGAAGGCAAGATGGCCACCGTCTTTGCAACTGCAAAACTAATCTCAGGCCTCAACTCGATGCCAGAGTGTCAGAGGCAAAATCTGCGTTCTCTGAGTGCTGTTTAGAAATCAAACATGAAGCCCCTTTTTTGCTGTGTCTAATTACATAGCTAAATCACATCTTATATCAATTATAAAACAGTAGCAGTTGGAGCTCTGAATGAATGCGACCATTCTTGCTTGCTGTCGGCTCCGCCCCCCCTTTAAACACCTTTTATTGCCTGAATAATATCTTTTGTTAATGTAACTCCCTTTACCCTCACTTACCTTTCAAGTACTCCTACAAGAGAGTATTACAGCTTGTGGTTAGCTGTAACTCTGCTTCATAAAGAGAGGAAAATAAAACGGCTGTTGAGTTAGGAGTTTATCACATAAGGTCAGTAAGCGTAATAAAGGGGGCTGATTTTATGGGGAAAAAACTTTAGTACAGCTTCTTAACACACTACATTTTTCTTTGCATAAATATTTTATAGATGATACATTTATATAGCTTATCTGAGGGTGCTTTTGTAACAATGTAATATTTTGCTTATTTTTTAGTAACATTGTGCTGATTTTCAGACCCCTAACCAAGCCCCAAAGTTTTAGATGTATACTGATGTCGTCAGACTCCTGCAGCTCCTTTTTTGTGTAATGGGTTTTCCATATGCAGGGGAGGGTCATATGCTGGGGAGGGGAGAGTGTCTGCTCTTCCTGCTTTCTCATCCCCTCTTAGTGGGTGTCCCAGCCTAACCTTATCAACAGTGCTAAATTCCAAGCTTCTAAGTAAGTTTTTTAAATGTTTTATACTGGATTTTTATATCAGTATGTGTACATATTCTTCTTTATAGTAGTGTCTATTACATGCTATTAAATGAAAATTGATGTATACTGTCCCTTTAATTTAGCTTAAAGGGACACTGAACCCAAATTTTTTATTTCGTGATTCAGATAGAGCATGCAATTTTAAGCAACTTTCTAATTTACTCCTATTATCAATTTTTCTTCGTTCTCTAGCTTTCTTTATTTGAAAAAAAGGCATCTAAGCTATTTTTTTTTGGTTCAGGACCATGGAAAGCACTTGTTTATTGGTAGGTAAATTTATCCACCAATCAGCAAGAACAACACAGTGTGTTCACCAAAAATGGGACGGCATCTAAACTTACATTCTTGCATTTCAAATAAAGATACCAAGTGAATGAAGAAAATTTGATAATAGGAGTAAATTAGAACGTTGCTTAAAATTGCATGCTCTATCTGAATCACAAAAGAAAAAAATTGGGTTCAGTGTCCCCGTGTCCCTTTAAGTGTTTGTTTTTGTTTGCATTTTTTCCATTTGTTTTTTTAACTAAAGTGACATTCATTATTTTTATATAGGCATCAGAAATGAATCGCTTAATTACAAAATACATACAAAAATGTTTTAACCTTTAAAACTGTAAATTTGTGAGCACAATCTGCACTGTTTTGCAGACTAGGAACACACTCTTTATAAAATGTCTTAAATGTTATCTTCCTTTACTATTGCCAATAAGTAACATATGTAAATTAGTTCCTGCACATAAGGCCAATCATTGTGCAGCTTACAGAAGGTTCTACATTTTACATAATGCACTTCAGCCTCTCTGGCGATAGTGGAAAAACGTTGATTTCAGATTGAAATTACAATTTCAGGCTAGATTACGAGTGACACGCTAACAGTTGCGCACAAGCAAAAACGGGTTTATTGCTGCCGTTTGCGCGTATTGGGTTTTTCGCTCGTATTACAAGTTGAAAGTAAACCCGATCGCTTGAGCGCAATTGAAGTTAATGTGCGTCGTGTTAGCACAATCTCAGAGCTCTGGTTAGCTGTTTTGCAAAACAAAAAGGTTTTACAAAACACATCACAAATACATTACAACGTACACTTACAATCATAATGCCATCTAATAAAAAAAAATATTGCATACAAAAGTTATAAGGGCTCAAAGATATGAGGTCTCAGTTAGAAAAAAAGAAGGCAAAGGGCTTTAAAATATAGATACATACATATAGCAACATTTGTGTGTGTGTGTGTAACCTGGAGATACATGCATAAATATGTATGTGTGTGTGTGTTACATATGTGTATATATACAATATATATATATATATACAATATATATAAAAGTGCATTTTAGCCATTTGTAGTTAAGTAGATGAAAACATGAAAAATCGTATTTATGCAATATTCATATTTAATAAAGGTTTTAACTATGTATTTACTTTAAACATTTTACATTCCAGTGTTCTGCACATAGGGGATTATGTTCTAAGTATTTCTAGATAGATATTCCTATATATGATAATGTGTGTGTGATTGATTGAAAACAGTTTACTTTCAGCTCAATAATATAAGCGCAACCAGATGTGTGCAAAAAGCTTACTTTTAGCAGAGTTAAAGTGAAAGTCAATCCTAGCGTTCATAAAACGCTAGAATTGACCATTGGAACAAATAAAAGGGGTCTTTCATTCATAAAGTATAAAATACTTCATGCTGAAAGCTCCTTTGTTTGTTTCAAGCGTTGCCACACTCCACGGCAGCACGCCATTTTGCTTGAGAGGTGACATTTTCACCTCTTAGCCAATAGCCGTGCGGGATATCCGGCTTGACTCTGTGTGGCGCCGGATTTCCTGCACGCTATTTTCTAAGCGGTGGAAACGTCACCACCTTAGCAAAATAACTTTGTGCCGTGGGCTGTCTTAGCAGCTCAGTGCGGCAACGCTTGAAACAAATAAAGGAGCTTTCAGCACAAAGTATTTTTATGTTTTTTGTGGTATAAAAATGAACAAAGGCCACCACAAACAATGCACGCAACACTTTATCCTTATATTCAAATATAACTCCCATTTTTAATTAATTTATAAAACATATTTTATTCATAATTTGCACCTTAGATGAGAATAAAATAGATGAGAAGCAACAAGTGTAATATCTTGGTTGTCTCCTTTTGAGGGTATTTTTGAGCTGCGTCATTGTCCTTCAATATAGTTATATTGGGAGGTGTCCTTATTAGCCAGATAACTATCTTAGGGATGAATTGTGCAAAAGCTTTGTAAGAACCTAGCAGGTTAGCAGCACTTTGTGGTGAGGAACAGTAATGCCAATCCAAACAAGTAGGACTAACAGCTAATCTAATTTTAGGTTTTATGTGCATAGGATAGGAAGGTGCTGAAATATGATAGGAATTTACAGCCATCACTACAAATTTGCCAAAAGTCTTAATACAATTAAAAAATAATCTAATTATTATAAATAATCAGAATAATAGTTAATTTAATGTCTTGAAAACTTTTATGCATATGTATTAAATATGAAGCCTGGAGTTTTTCTATAAAGTTAGCTGTGTATATTTAGACCCACAATAAATGTTTGAGAAGAGGTGAAGAGATACGTCAGTATCATTTATGTGGATTTAGTGCAGTCGCTGATATTTACATGCTTCTTCTGTACATTGCAGGACCCACTGTAGAACTAGAAAGTGAGAAATCTGAATATCAAGAGCCAGATGTTGAAATACATAAAATTCCAACTGAGGAGGCAAATACGTCGTCGTATTACTCTACACCTGCTCCAGTGCTAGACAAATATATTTTAGAGAACGGACAGGTAATATTACGTTTAAATGGTGACAGGGAACAACTTAATTCAATGTTAAATTATTTCCTTCGCAGTGTGGGTAATAATGCTGTTTTAATTGGTCTTTTTCTGATTCTAGCTCATCCACTAGTTTCAGAAATACATTCTGGGGTTCTGTGACATGAATGGCTGAATACATATTTATTATTGTTTATAAAGCACCAAAATGTTATGCCGCACTATACAAAGATGCATTCCAATCCTAAATGTACAATAATATAAAAAACGTACAATGAGACATTATGTAAGACTGTACAATGTACTTTACTACACTTACATTGACAAACGTGAACAAAAGGAGAGGAGCGCCCCCCTGCCCTTGATCAGTTGTTGATGCACTTTTATACAAAGTGAGCTACAGTTACAGAGGCTCTCAAGCTTACAGACTAAATAGATGCACTTTATACAAAGTGAGCTACAGTTAGAGAGGCTCTCAAGCTTACAGACTAAATAGATGCACTTTATACAAAGTGAGCTACAGTTACAGAGGCTCTCAAGCTTACAGACTAAATAGATGCACTTTATACAAAGTGAGCTACAGTTAGAGAGGCTCTCAAGCTTACAGACTAAATAGATGCACTTTATACAAAGTGAGCTACAGTTAGAGAGGCTCTCAAGCTTACAGACTAAATAGATGCACTTTATACAAAGTGAGCTACAGTTAGAGAGGCTCTCAAGCTTACAGACTAAATAGATGCACTTTATACAAAGTGAGCTACAGTTAGAGAGGCTCTCAAGCTTACAGACTAAATAGATGCACTTTATACAAAGTGAGCTACAGTTAGAGAGGCTCTCAAGCTTACAGACTAAATAGATGCACTTTATACAAAGTGAGCTACTGTTAGAGAGGCTCTCAAGCTTACAGACTAAATAGATGCACTTTATACAAAGTGAGCTACAGTTAGAGAGGCTCTCAAGCTTACAGACTAAATAGATGCACTTTATACAAAGTGAGCTACAGTTAGAGAGGCTCTCAAGCTTACAAACTAAGTAGATGCAGTTTATACAAAGTGAGCTACAGTTAGAGAGGCTCTCAAGCTTACAAACTAAATAGATGCACTTTATACAAAGTGAGCTACAGTTAGAGAGGCTCTCAAGCTTACAAACTAAATAGATGCACTTTATACAAAGTGAGCTACAGTTAGAGAGGCTCTCAAGCTTACAGACTAAATAGATGCACTTTATACAAAGTGAGCTACAGTTACAGAGGCACTCAAGCTTACAGACTAAGTAGATGCACTTTATACAAAGTGAGCTACAGTTACAGAGGCTCTCAAGCTTACAGACTAAGTAGATGCACTTTATACAAAGTGAGCTACAGTTAGAGAGGCTCTCAATCTTACAGACTAAATAGATGCACTTTATACAAAGTGAGCTACAGTTAGAGAGGCTCTCAAGCTTACAGACTAAATAGATGCACTTTATACAAAGTGAGCTACAGTTACAGAGGCTCTCAAGCTTACAGACTAAATAGATGCACGTTATACAAAGTGAGCTACACTTAGAGAGGCTCTCAAGCTTACAAACTAAATAGATGCATTTTTATACAAAGTGAGCTACAGTTAGAGAGGCTCTCAAGCTTACAGACTAAATAGATGCACTTTATACAAAGTGAGCTACAGTTACAGAGGCTCTCAAGCTTACAGACTAAATAGATGCACTTTATACAAAGTGAGCTACAGTTAGAGAGGCTCTCAAGCTTACAGACTAAATAGATGCACTTTATACAAAGTGAGCTACAGTTAGAGAGGCTCTCAAGCTTACAAACTAAGTAGATGCAGTTTATACAAAGTGAGCTACAGTTAGAGAGGCTCTCAAGCTTACAAACTAAATAGATGCACTTTATACAAAGTGAGCTACAGTTAGAGAGGCTCTCAACCATACAAACTAAATAGATGCACTTTATACAAAGTGAGCTACAGTTAGAGAGGCTCTCAAGCTTACAGACTAAATAGATGCACTTTATACAAAGTGAGCTACAGTTAGAGAGGCTCTCAAGCTTACAGACTAAATAGATGCACTTTATACAACGTGAGCTACAGGTAGAGAGGCTCTCAAGCTTACAGACTAAATAGATGCACTTTATACAAAGTGAGCTACAGTTAGAGAGGCTCTCAAGCTTACAAACTAAATAGATGCACTTTATACAAAGTGAGCTACAGTTAGAGAGGCTCTCAAGCTTACAGACTAAATAGATGCACTTTATACAACGTGAGCTACAGTTACAGAGGCTCTCAAGCTTACAGACTAAATAGATGCACTTTATACAAAGTAAGCTACAGTTAGAGAGGCTCTCAAGCTTACAAACTAAATAGATGCACTTTATACAAAGTGAGCTACAGTTAGAGAGGCTCTCAAGCTTACAAACTAAATAGATGCACTTTATACAAAGTGAGCTACAGTTAGAGAGGCTCTCAAGCTTACAGACTAAATAGATGCATTTTTATACAAAGTGAGCTACAGTTAGAGAGGCTCTCAAGCTTACAGACTAAATAGATGCACTTTATACAAAGTGAGCTACAGTTACAGAGGCTCTCAAGCTTACAGACTAAATAGATGCACTTTATACAAAGTGAGCTACAGTTAGAGAGGCTCTCAAGCTTACAGACTAAATAGATGCACGTTATACAAAGTGAGCTACAGTTAGAGAGGCTCTCAAGCTTACAGACTAAATAGATGCACTTTATACAAAGTGAGCTACAGTTAGAGAGGCTCTCAAGCTTACAGACTAAATAGATGCACTTTATACAAAGTGAGCTACAGTTAGAGAGGCTCTCAAGCTTACAGACTAAATAGATGCACTTTATACAAAGTGAGCTACTGTTAGAGAGGCTCTCAAGCTTACAGACTAAATAGATGCACTTTATACAAAGTGAGCTACTGTTAGAGAGGCTCTCAAGCTTACAGACTAAATAGATGCACTTTATACAAAGTGAGCTACAGTTAGAGAGGCTCTCAAGCTTACAGACTAAATAGATGCACTTTATACAAAGTGAGCTACAGTTAGAGAGGCTCTCAAGCTTACAAACTAAATAGATGCACTTTATACAAAGTGAGCTACAGTTAGAGAGGCTCTCAAGCTTACAAACTAAATAGATGCATTTTTATACAAAGTGAGCTACAGTTAGAGAGGCTCTCAAGCTTACAAACTAAATAGATGCACTTTATACAAAGTGAGCTACAGTTAGAGAGGCTCTCAATCTTACAGACTAAATAGAAGCACTTTATACAAAGTGAGCTACAGTTACAGAGGCTCTCAAGCTTACAGACTAAATAGATGCACGTTATACAAAGTGAGCTACAGTTAGAGAGGCTCTCAAGCTTACAAACTAAATAGATGCATTTTTATACAAAGTGAGCTACAGTTAGAGAGGCTCTCAAGCTTACAGACTAAATAGATGCACTTTATACAAAGTGAGCTACAGTTAGAGAGGCTCTCAAGCTTACAAACTAAATAGATGCACTTTATACAAAGTGAGCTACAGTTAGAGAGGCTCTCAAGCTTACAGACTAAATAGATGCACTTTATGCAAAGTGAGCTACCGTTAGAGAGGCTCTCAACCATACAAACTAAATAGATGCACTTTATACAAAGTGAGCTACAGTTAGAGAGGCTCTCAAGCTTACAGACTAAATAGATGCACTTTATACAAAGTGAGCTACAGTTAGAGAGGCTCTCAAGCTTACAGACTAAATAGATGCACTTTATACAACGTGAGCTACAGGTAGAGAGGCTCTCAAGCTTACAGACTAAATAGATGCACTTTATACAAAGTGAGCTACAGTTAGAGAGGCTCTCAAGCTTACAAACTAAATAGATGCACTTTATACAAAGTGAGCTACAGTTAGAGAGGCTCTCAAGCTTACAGACTAAATAGATGCACTTTATACAAAGTGAGCTACCGTTAGAGAGGCTCTCAACCATACAAACTAAATAGATGCACGTTATACAAAGTGAGCTACAGTTAGAGAGGCTCTCAAGCTTACAGACTAAATATATGCACTTTATACAACGTGAGCTACAGGTAGAGAGGCTCTCAAGCTTACAGACTAAATAGATGCACTTTATACAAAGTGAGCTACAGTTAGAGAGGCTCTCAAGCTTACAAACTAAATAGATGCACTTTATACAAAGTGAGCTACAGTTAGAGAGGCTCTCAAGCTTACAGACTAAATAGATGCACTTTATACAACGTGAGCTACAGTTACAGAGGCTCTCAAGCTTACAGACTAAATAGATGCACTTTATACAAAGTAAGCTACAGTTAGAGAGGCTCTCAAGCTTACAAACTAAATAGATGCACTTTATACAAAGTGAGCTACAGTTAGAGAGGCTCTCAAGCTTACAAACTAAATAGATGCACTTTATACAACGTGAGCTACAGTTACAGAGGCTCTCAAGCTTACAGACTAAATAGATGCACTTTATACAAAGTGAGCTACAGTTAGAGAGGCTCTCAAGCTTACAGACTAAATAGATGCACTTTATACAAAGTGAGCTACAGTTAGAGAGGCTCTCAAGCTTACAGACTAAATAGATGCACTTTATACAAAGTGAGCTACAGTTAGAGAGGCTCTCAAGCTTACAATATAAAGGAGGTACATGGGGACGTTGAGGAAGAGGGAAACATAGATAGTAGAGACATCTTAAAGTAAGTTGTATGTGTCCTTGAACAGATATGTTTTTAAGGAACGCTTGAAGTTTTTGAGACTAGAGTTCCATATGATAGGTGCAACTCTAGAAAAGTCTTGCAAACGAGTAATGAGAGATGAGGAGAGAAGTAGGTCTTTGGAAAAGTGGAGGGGGCGTGTTGGAGAGTATTTGCAAATGATGGCAGAGATATAGGAGCATGCAGTGTTGGTGAGGGCTTTGTATGTTATGGTCAAAATGTATTTTATTCCCAAGGCTAAAGGAAGCCAGTGGAGGTGCTAGCAAAGAGGTGCAGCAGATGTGAAGCGATGCTTAAGGAAAATGAGCTTGGCAGAGGCCTTCATAATGGATTGTAGTGGGGACAGGCTGTAGTTCGGAGACCAGAGAAGACAGAATTACAGTAGTCAAGGTGGGAAATAAGGGAGTGGATAAGAATCTTAGTTGTATTTTTAGTGAGAAAGTCACAAATTATAGAGATTTTTAAGGTGGAATCGGCAGGAGTTAGTTAAGGACTTAATGTGGGGAGGAAAAGAAAGTTTGGAGTCAAGTGTGACCCAGAGACAGCGGGCCTGAAGAGTAGAGGTGATGACAGTGTTGTCCACAGTAAGTGAGATTTGGAGAATGGGGAGATTGGTAGAAGGCGGTAATAGGAGCTCAGTTTTAAGAGAGGTTCAGCTTAAAGGATTACTTTCTGTTATAATTTTTAAGCTAAACAACTAACATATTAAAGTTAATAAACATTAATTAAAACCTACTGACCTATATTTTCTCCAAAACGAAGTTTCATAACATTCTAAAAGTTATATATTTTATTCGCTGATGATGTCACGTTATCCTGCCCACTATTTTCAGCACTGCATGTTCAAAATGCTTAAACCAATAACTTTGTGTTTAAGGCGCCATTTTGGAACCTAGGTATTGTAAACGGATTGGTACAGAGCAAAGGATACCCACGGAGTGGGTGTGGAAAACAATTAAATTTGCAGACAAGATTTCTGATATACGGTAGAGATATGTTAATGAAATGCTATTGATAAAAAGCGTATTTGGGGTAGTTAGATAGTAACAGGCATAGAAAATATTTACTTACAGTGGCCCTTTAAGTAGTTAGAGGCCATCCAGGATGAGATATTAGCTAGGGAGCTGGTGACACAAGTCAGCAGGGAGAAGGAAATGTGTGGTGCAGAAAGGTAGATTTGGGTGTCGTCAGCATAAAGATGATGCTGAAACCTACTAGACTTGATTAATGACCCTAGAGATGATGTGTAGACTAAGAAAGAAGGGTGCCTAGAACTGAAGTTAATAAAGAGTAGCAGAGTGTTATCCCAATTTTTAAACAAGCATATCAAGCTCAAGTTCAAATGGTTTTACCAGTAATATTCCCACTCGCTTAAATGCAAATCGCCGTAGTACCTATATACTCCTTGAGCTGTATTTTAACCGCTGTTTTTCAACTGCAAATGTACTCACGCTCTCCAGTGTAAAGGAATTCCGCTGTCCATGCGGTATGCTAGAAGTTTTACTCCTGCCTCCTTTCACCGTCCATACTGCTTGCGTCTCACAGTGCAATGTACAGCTGACTGGGCTTCCACGGGCGCTCCAATGACGTCATCGCCCGTTGCTAAGCCGAGTGGGGATTGCGGGAACTGGCAGGAAACGGTCCGATGTGCTGAGTATGTGGATCTATTTCTGGGTGATGCAAAGCTGTAGAACAGGAAGGATGATCCACTCCTCAAAGGTTAGATAAAACCGAAATTTATTGACAAATCTTTAAAACAAGTAATGGAAGCTCCCATCAAAGCAGGCGCAGCACTGGGCTTACGCGTTTCGGCTTTGTAGCCGTAGACATAGCCTATAGTGCTGTTCCTTGCTTTCATATTTAAAACAGCAAGGACAATGTGATTGGCCAATTAAGAATACTATTAATTAAATAATTGTTAGCCATGGGTAAAGAGGATACAGGGTAACCATAGGGGACGTAAGATAGTTTATAGGTCTTTTCACAACTGATCCAATAATGTTAATGATGAAAAAGAAGGGTAGTACATTTCAAATACTTAAATATTTCATTTTAGTGGCATTTTAAATAATAGAACTTTATTAAATGTTTTTACAAATAAAAGCTCCTGCTTTGATAAGTGTTTGGGAGCTTCCCTTACTTGTTTTAAAGATTTGTCAATAAATTTTGGTTTTATCTAACCTTTGAGGAGTGGCTCGTCCTTCTTGTTCTAAAGCTTTCCCTAGAACTGAGCCTTAAAGGGACATGAAACCCAAATATTTTCTTTCATGATTTAGAAAGAGCATGCAATTTTAAACAACTTTCTAATTTACTTCTATTATCTAATTTGAAAAGCATATCTAGATATGCTCAGTAGCTGCTGATTAGTAGATGCTCATAGATGCCTCGTGTAATTGGCTGACACATGTGCATTGTTATTTCTTCAACAAAGGATATCTTAAGAATGAAGCAAATTAGATAATATAAGTCAATTGGAATGTTATTTAAAATTGTATTCTCTATCTGAATCATGAAATAATTTTTTGAGGTTTAGTGTCCCTTTAAGGTACCCTAACATAGAGTGGTAGAGGGGAGGATGAGCAACCAGAGAAGGATACACTGAAGGTACGTTTAGAAAGGTAAAATTAGAGCCATAGTAGAGCTGTGTCACAAATACCCAAAGATTGAATGGTCTGGAGCAGCAATGGGTTGTCAACAATGCCAAAGGCTGCAGTGAGGTCTAAAACAACTAGCATTGAGTAATGATCTTTAGACTTGGCAGTAAGCAGGTAATTTGTGACCTTGTTGATGGCAGTTTCGGTAGAGTGTTGGGCAAAAACCAGAATGCAAAGGGTCAAGAAGAGGTGTAGATGAGACAGTGTGATGTGTTTATAAACCGCTCAAGAAGACGGAGAGCAGAACCTCCTCTGTAACAGGAGTGAATGTGCTGAGCTTTGGGTGAATATTGTTGTGGTAGGAGGTTATTTAATGTTTGATGGAGTCAATTTTGATTTTTAAATGTATAGTATTGAAAAGTCATATAATGTGAGGGAATTGGTGATGGGAGGAAAGGGAGGACACAGGATGGTATTAAGACCTGTGAAAAGATGTTTAGGATTGTGGGACATAGTTTAAATGACATTTAGTTTTGTTTGTAGAGTTTGATGGCAGAGGATTAGGAGGAGTGCAGCAAAAATTTGTAATGTAAGAAGTTGGCAGAGGAGCGAGATTTCCTCCAGTGCCGTTCTGCAGTGCAGGTGCATTTTTGCAAGTAGCATGTCTGATTTGTTTGCCAAGGTTGTGGGTGTTTACGTTGGTCGCGAGCTATGGAATTAGGGTTTATTTTGTCAAGGTCAGAATGGAATTATACAGAGAGGTTCTTCAGGACAGGAAAGGGAGGAGGTTGCAGAGAGAAGGGGGTTTAGGGTGTGAGAGAGTAGTTCTCTGTTTATGGTGTGTAAGTTTCTATGGAGTCTGTTTGAAGGGCTAGGTGGTTAATGTGCATTTTGTGTAGTGATGCAGCATTTCAAACAATCGTGGCTGAAGATTAGGTCAATTGAATGGCCATCGTTGTGAGTTGGGGAATTAGTCCACTGCGAGAGGCCAAATGAGGAAGTGAGCTACAGAAGCTTTGAAACTCCAGGATTGCAAGGGTTATCAATGGGAATATTGAAGTCCCCGAGAATGAGGGCAGGAGAGGAAATAAGGTAGTGAGACATAGTGGTCAAGGAAAAGGCTGGGTGACCC
The DNA here is from genome assembly GCF_027579735.1 of Bombina bombina. Taxonomy (NCBI): domain Eukaryota; kingdom Metazoa; phylum Chordata; class Amphibia; order Anura; family Bombinatoridae; genus Bombina; species Bombina bombina. The sequence goes on from NC_069508.1 coordinate 169,467,047, forward strand.
AAGGGGGCGATAAATGCCAGCAACATAAAAATTTTGAGTTGAGAATAAATAAATTGTATGGACTTGAAAGGAAGAGAATGTGGGGGGTATGTGTTGAAAAGAACTTTCTAATTTACTTCTATTATCAAATTTTCATAGTTTTCTTGGTATTTTTGTTGAAAAGCAGGGATGTAAGCTCAGGAGTGTGCACATATCTGCAGCACTATAAGGCAGCAATATCCATTTGCAAGAGCACTAGACGGCAGCACTATTTCCTGCCATGTAGTGCTCCACACACCTACCTAGGTATCTCTTCAATACAGAATACCATGGGAACAAAGCAAATCTGATAATAAAAGTAAATTGGAAACTTTTTTTAACCCCTTAATGACCACAGCACTTTTCCATTTTCTGTCCGTTTGGGACCAAGGCTATTTTTACATTTCTGCAGTGTTTGTGTTAAGCTGTAATTTTCCTCTTACTCATTTACGGTACCCACACATATTATATACCGTTTTTCTCGCCATTAAATGGACTTTCTAAAGATACCATTATTTTCATCATATCTTATAATTTACTATAAAAACAATTATAAAATATGAGGAAAAAATCGAAAAAAACACACTTTTTCTAACTTTGACCCCCAAAATCTGTTACACATCTACAAGCACCAAAAAACACCCAATGCTAAATTGTTTCTAAATTTTGTCCTGAGTTTAGAAATACCCAATGTTTACATGTTCTTTGCTTTTTTTGCAAGTTATAGGGCCATAAATACAAGTAGCACTTTGCTATTTCCAAACCATTTTTTTTCAAAATTAGCGCTAGTTACTTTGGAACCCTGATATCTTTCAGGAAACCCTGAATATCCCTTGACATGTATATATTTTTTTTTAGTAGACATCCCAAAGTATTGATCTAGGCCCATTTTGGTATATTTCATGCCACCATTTTACCGCCAAATGCGATCAAATACAAAAAATCGTTCACTTTTTTACAAATTTTTTACAAACTTTTGGTTTCTCACTGAAATTATTTACAAACTGCTTGTGCAATTATGGCATAAATGGTTGTAAATTCTTCTCTGGGATCCCATTTGTTCAGAAATAGCAGACATATATGGCTTTAGCATTGCTTTTTGGTAATTAGAAGGCCGCTAAATGCCACTGCGCACCACACGTGTATTATGCCCAGCAGTGAAGGGGTTAATTAGGGAGCATGTAGGGAGCTTTTTGGGGTAATTTTAGCTTTAGTGTAGTGTAGTAGACAACCCCAACTATTGATCTAGGCCCATTTTGGTATATTTCATGCCACCATTTCACCGCCAAATGCAATCAAATAAAAAAAAAAACGTTAACTTTTTCACAATTTTAGGTTTCTCACTGAAATCATTTACAAACAGCTTATGCAATTATGGCACAAATGGTTGTAAATGTTTCTCTGGGATCCCCTTTGTTCAGAAATAGCAGACATATATGGCTTTGGCGATGCTTTTTGGTAATTAGAAGGCCGCTAAATGCTGCTGCGCATCACGCGTGTATTATGTCTAGCAGTGAAGGGGTTAATTATGTAGCTTGTAGGGAACTTGCAGGGTTAATTTTAGCTTTAGTGTAGAGCTCAGCCTCCCACCTGAAACATCAGACCCCCTGATGCCTCCCAAATAGCTCTCTTCCCTCCCCCACCCCACAATTGTCCCCGCCATCTTAAGTACTGGCAGAAACTCTGCCAGTACTAAAATAAAAGGTATATTTGGGCTTTTTTGAGTTTTTTTTTTAGCATATTTACATATGCTGCTTTGTAGGATCCCCCCTTAGCCCCCAACCTCACAGATCCCCCACCAAACAGCTCTCTAACCCTCCCCCTCTGCCTTAATGGGCGCCATCTTGGGTACTGGCAGCTGTCTGCCAGTACCCAGTTTAGAACAAAAATGTGCTTTTTTTTTTAAGAAAAATCCCTTTTTCTGTAGTGTAGCTCCCCCCACACCCAAGAACACCCCCCCACCCCTCCAAGATCCCTTTTACTAAAGTTTATTTGTTTTTTAATTTGTCCCTTTTCCCCCACAGTTACAATCTAATTTTCTGTAGTATAGCGGTTCCCACCCGCTCCCGCCCCGTGCACGCGCCCGCCCGCCACCCTCTGTGCACGCGCGCGCGCCCGTGCGCGCCCCCGTCAGCTCCGGCCCCGATCCCGCCCCCGTCAGCTCCGGCCCCGATCCCGCCCCCCCTCCACCTTATACGGCCCATCGATGGCCGCCCACCCGCCTCCCAAGTCAGCTCCCACCCACCAACGTTACCGGCCACCGATGTCCGGTGCAGAGAGGGCCACAGAGTGGCTCTCTCTGCATCGGATGGCCATGCAGGGTTATTGCAGGATGCCTCCATATCGAGGCATCACTGCAATAACCGGAAAGCAGCTGGAAGCGAACAGGATCGCTTCCAGCTGCTTTCCACACTGAGGACGTGCAGGGTACGTTCTCAGGCATTAACTGCCTTTTTTCTGAGGACGTACCCTGCACGTCCTCAGTCGTTAAGGGGTTAATTGCAGGCTGTGTCTGAATTACAAAAGAACATTATTGGGTTTCATATCTCTTTAATTCTCCCAGACAGAATACTGTATGTGTTTTGTTATAGTGGCAATATTGCTGCTCAGTGCTACAAGATCTACTGATATAAGAGCAGATTTTGTGTGTATAGATATTTCAGTGCACATCGCGCCCAGGCACTTAAATGGACATTAAACACTAAATACATGCTAGATAGAATGATGCATTCAAAGTAAAGATTAGTCCATGAGTAACATGTAGATGTATTTTTTAAAGTTTCATTAGTGGTTTAAAAAGTGACAAAATAAGAGTAAAGTTTTAGTGTCTATAAAACACTGGGAGCTGCCATGTTGTAACTTGTGTTACCTTCTCTGCTGTGGCCAATTAGAGACAGTTATAAATAGGTCATTAGAGTGTGCAGCCAATGGTTGTGCTGGATTTAACAGTGTTCTGCACTTCCATTTCTAACAGGAACTGAAAAGCTCACAATTTCAGAATGGAATTACAGGCAATGAGGACAAAATAAATAATGAAAGTATATTGCAGAGTTGTTTTATTATATGTAGTACAGATTATGACTATACTTGCTAAAGAAGCAAGTTAGTCAAACAAAAATGAAATGCTTATATGCACTGATATGATATAATTATTGGTTATTTAATCATGATTACTGTGCCTTGAAAAGCAAAAAATATAGAGTATTAAAATGTAACCTTTATTAATATAATTTAAAAAAGACAGCTTATTGTGGATGGTTATGCTGCCCAAAAAAAGTATTAAAAACACACTCCCTGTGTTTTGTAAATATTCAGCAAGTGCTATTTGTATTGAGAAATTTAGACAGATCTGTGTGCAGCTAAAAGAAATGAGAAATTAACAGAAGAGCTATTGTAACTCATAGAAGCCCAAAGTTGAGCATATCATGCTCTAAAAAAGTTCTCAATAATTATTTAGGTATTTATCTATGCTTAAGCTCACAGAGAACTATGTGATTTATAGTGACAATTGGATATTATCCACACTGGTAAATACTAAGAATGGTAGGGGACAGTGGTCCCAAAGAAATGTAGATAATACCCTTAATGTTATCCTATTACAATCTTAGGCTGCTGGTAAGTCTAGGTACTCAGGATAATATTGTGTTCATGCGTTAGTTGTACTTAACAGGTAGCAGAGAGGAATAAATTAATATTATATACTGTTAGAGAAAACGAAATTGTACCACTACAAATGTGGTTTGTGGAACCCAAAACAGTATTGATAGATATAGTAATATATTACTGGTCAACTGCACCTTAAAATTGCACTTTATTTACTATAGAGTTACACAAATATTTTTGTTATACTTAAGAATGATATCTAGTGTACTGCGGTTAGTACTACAGAATGTACAGGTATTAGCTTAAAGGTTATGTCTTGATTAATCACCTGTTTATACTCAGCGTTATTTTCTATGCTGGATACATAACTCTTAAATATATAATCCCCTCATATATAGGGCTGGTAGATATAATTAGAGATATACAGTTTGTGTTATAATTTAAGCCACTGTGTAGCTTGATTGACTCTAAAGCATAGTATGCAGGCTGGTCCTTTAAGACTTGTATGTTAGCTGATGTGCGGTGCTGTAAATATCAAAACAGCGTATAAGATTATGAAATACACCACCATAAAAAAATAAGTAACCTGTTTAAACCAGTGTATTTAAATTAGTTTAAGAACTTTATCATCATAATTCTTAGTACCACATTTCATAGTTTAAGTATGAATCGTGCTTATTGGTTACCCTAAATCTGCTTGTGATACACAAGGCTGTCACTTACATGCTTATAAAGCTGAAGCGTATAAGTCTTAAATTGTTAGTAAATAATAGAGCACGAATGATTTAATTATACATATGAATAGTACCTAGAGTACTGTGGTTAATACTACAGAGTATACCAGTATTGGCATTAAAGGTTATGTATTGGTTAATCACCTGTTATTACACAGCGTTTAAACCTATGCTAGATATATTTCTAACTGGTACAAGACACTAAAAAATCTAATTCTACCATATATAGGGCTTGTAGATATACCTGGAAATATATAGTTTGTATAGATATTTGAGTCACTATATAGCTTGACTAACTCAAAAACATAGTGTGCAGGCTGGTCCTTTAAGACGTTAATATTAGCTGATATTCAGTGCTGTCAGTATCTAAGCAGCGCATAAGATTGTGCAATTAACCAACGTAAGAGAAATAAGTAACTGATTGATACCAGGGTATTTAAATAAGTCAACAAGCTTTGCCATCATAAGTATAAGTACCGCATTGCAAAATATAAGTATTATGCGTGCTTATTAGTTAACCTGAGTCAGCTTATAATACACATAGCTGTCACTTATACGCTTATAGAGATAAAGCGTCTAAGTCTTAAATAGTTTTTAAATAATAGAGCATGCTGAGTTTTTATAATTTTAACAACAAGAGAGGCTAGTTAAAAAATAGAGGAGACCCCTGACGCAGCGTTTCACTAACGCTCTGAGGAAGCGTTAGTGAAACGCTGCGTCAGGGGTCTCCTCTATTTTTTAACTAGCCTCTCTTGTTGTTAAAATTATAAAAACTCAGCATGCTCTATTATTTAAAAACTATTTAAGACTTAGACGCTTTATCTCTATAAGCGTATAAGTGACAGCTATGTGTATTATAAGCTGACTCAGGTTAACTAATAAGCACGCATAATACTTATATTTTGCAATGCGGTACTTATACTTATGATGGCAAAGCTTGTTGACTTATTTAAATACCCTGGTATCAATCAGTTACTTATTTCTCTTACGTTGATTAATTGCACAATCTTATGCGCTGTTTAGATACTGACAGCACTGAATATCAGCTAATATTAACGTCTTAAAGGACCAGCCTGCACACTATGTTTTTGAGTTAGTCAAGCTATATAGTGACTCAAATATCTATACAAACTATATATTTCCAGGTATATCTACTAGCCCTATATATGGGAGAATTAGATTTTTTAGTGTCTTGTACCAGTTAGAAATATATCTAGCATAGGTTTAAACGCTGTGTAATAACAGGTGATTAACCAATACATAACCTTTAATGCCAATACTGGTATACTCTGTAGTATTAACCACAGTACTCTAGGTACTATTCATATGTATAATTAAATCATTCGTGCTCTATTATTTACTAACAATTTAAGACTTATACGCTTCAGCTTTATAAGCGTGTAAGTGACAGCCTTGTGTATCACAAGCAGATTTAGGGTAGCCAATAAGCACAATTTATACTTAAACTATGAAATGTGGTACTAAGAATTATGATGATAAAGTTCTTAAACTAATTTAAATACACTGGTTTAAACAGGTTACTTATTTTTTTTTTATGGTGGTGTATTTCATAATATTATACGCTGTTTTGATATTTACAGCACCGCACATCAGCTAACATACAAGTCTTAAAGGACCAGCCTGCATACTATGCTTTAGAGTCAATCAAGCTACACAGTGGCTTAAATTATAACACAAACTGTATATCTCTAATTATATCTACCAGCCCTATATATGAGGGGATTATATATTTAAGAGTTATGTATCCAGCATAGAAAATAACGCTGAGTATAAACAGGTGATTAATCAAGACATAACCTTTAAGCTAATACCTGTACATTCTGTAGTACTAACCGCAGTACACTAGATATCATTCTTAAGTATAACAAAAATATTTGTGTAACTCTATAGTAAATAAAGTGCAATTTTAAGGTGCAGTTGACCAGTAATATATTACTATATCTATCAATACTGTTTTGGGTTCCACAAACCACATTTGTAGTGGTACAATTTCGTTTTCTCTAACAGTATATAATATTAATTTATTCCTCTCTGCTACCTGTTAAGTACAACTAACGCATGAACACAATATTATCCTGAGTACCTAGACTTACCAGCAGCCTAAGATTGTAATAGGATAACATTAAGGGTATTATATTCTATCTACATTTCTTTGGGACCACTGTCCCCTACCATTCTTAGTATTTACCAGTGTGGATAATATCCAATTGTCACTATAAATCACATAGTTCTCTGTGAGCTTAAGCATAGATAAATACCTATATAATTATTGAGAAATTTCTTAGAGCATGATATGCTCAACTTTGGGCTTCTATGAGTTACAATAGCTCTTCTGTTAATTTCTCATTTCTTTTAGCTGCACACAGATCTGTCTAAATTTCTCAATACAAATAGCACTTGCTGAATATTTACAAAACACAGGGAGTGTGTTTTTAATACTTTTTTTGGGCAGCATAACGATCCACAATAAGCTGTCTTTTTTAAATTATATTAATAAAGGTTACATTTTAATACTCTATATTTCTTCTGTTATGTGTGATCAGTCCACGGGTCATCATTACTTCTGGGATATAACTCCTCCCCAACAGGAAATGCAAGAGGATTCACCCAGCAGAGCTGCATATAGCTCCTCCCCTCTACGTCACCCCCAGTCATTCTCTTGCACCCAACGACTAGATAGGATGTGTGAGAGGACTATGGTGATTATACTTAGTTTTTATAACTTCAATCAAAAGTTTGTTATTTTACAATAGCACCGGAGCGTGTTATTGCCTCTCTGGCAGAGTTTGAAGAAGAATCTACCAGAGTTTTTACTATGATTTTAACCGGAGTAGTTAAGATCATATTGCTGTTTCTCGGCCATCTGAGGGAGGTAAAAGCTTCAGATCAGGGGACAGCGGGCAGATGAATCTGCATTGAGGTATGTAGCAGTTTTTATTTTCTGAATGGAATTGATGAGAAAATCCTGCCATACCGTTATAATGACATGTATGTATACTCTACACTTCAGTATTCTGGGAATGGTACTTCACTGGAATTACTCTGTAAAAAGTATATTAAACCTTTTAATAGGTATTTATTATGTTAAACGTTTTTGCTGGAATGTAGAATCGTTTGCATTTTCTGAGGTACTGAGTGAATAAATGTTTGGGCATTATTTTTCCACTTGGCAGTTGCTTGTTTTAATTGTGACAGTTTCGTTTCTCACTCACTGCTGTGTGTGAGGGGGAGGGGCCGTTTTTGGCGCTCTTTGCTACGCATCAAAAATTTCCAGTCAGTTACTCTTGTATTTCCTGCATGATCCGGTTCATCTCTAACAGAACTCAGGGGTCTTCAAACTTCTTTGAAGGGAGGTAGATTCTCTCAGCAGAGCTGTGAGACTTATATATTGACTGTGATTAAAAACGTTGCTCTGTAATTTTTACGTTTCAAAATTAATTATTGTTACTTTACTAATGGGAACAAACCTTTGCTAAAAGTTGTGTTGTTTTCAGGATTGATGCTATAACAGTTTTTTTCAGTTCATTATTTCAACTGTCAGTTAATCGTTTAGTGCTTCTTTGAGGCACAGTACGTTTTTGTTAAATAAGATTGTAACCAAGTTGCTAGTTTATTTGCTAGTGTGTTAAACATGTCTGATTCAGAGGAAGATACCTGTGTCATTTGTTCCAATGCCAAGGTGGAGCCCAATAGAAATTTATGTACTAACTGTATTGATGCTACTTTAAATAAAAGCCAATCTGTACAAATTGAACAAATTTCACCAAACAGCGAGGGGAGAGTTATGCCGACTAACTCGCCTCACGTGTCAGTACCTGCATCTCCCGCCCGGGAGGTGCGTGATATTGTGACGCCTAGTACATCTGGGCGGCCATTACAGATAACATTACAAGATATGGCTACTGTTATGACTGAAGTTTTGGCTAAATTACCAGAACTAAGGGGCAAGCGTGATCACTCTGGGGTGAGAACAGAGTGCGCTGATAATACTAGAGCCATGTCTGATACTGCGTCACAGCTTGCAGAGCATGAGGACGGAGAGCTTCATTCTGTGGGTGACGGTTCTGATCCAAACAGATTGGATTCAGATATTTCAAATTTTAAATTTAAATTGGAGAACCTCCGTGTATTACTAGGGGAGGTTTTAGCGGATTTAATGATTGTAACACTGTTGCAATACCAGAGAAATTGTGTAGGTTGGATAAATACTTTGCGGTACCGGCGAGTACTGACGTTTTTCCTATACCTAAGAGACTAACTGAAATTGTTACTAAGGAGTGGGATAGACCCGGTGTGCCGTTCTCACCCCCTCCAATATTTAGAAAGATGTTTCCAATAGACGCCACCACACGGGACTTATGGCAAACGGTCCCTAAGGTGGAGGGAGCAGTTTCTACTTTAGCTAAGCGTACCACTATCCCGGTGGAGGATAGCTGTGCTTTTTCAGATCCAATGGATAAAAAATTAGAGGGTTACCTTAAGAAAATGTTTGTTCAACAAGGTTTTATATTGCAACCCCTTGCATGCATCGCGCCGATTACGGCTGCGGCAGCATTTTGGATGGAGTCTCTGGAAGAGAACCTTAGTTCAGCTACGCTGGACGACATTACGGACAGGCTTAGAGTCCTTAAACTAGCTAATTCATTCATTTCGGAGGCCGTAGTACATTTAACCAAACTTACGGCTAAGAACTCAGGATTCGCCATTCAGGCACGTAGGGCGCTGTGGCTAAAATCCTGGTCAGCTGATGTAACTTCTAAGTCCAAATTACTTAATATACCTTTCAAAGGGCAAACTTTATTTGGGCCCGGTTTGAAAGAAATTATCGCTGACATTACAGGAGGTAAGGGCCACGCCCTGCCTCAAGACAAAGCCAAAGCTAAGGCTAGACAGTCTAATTTTCGTCCCTTTCGGAATTTCAAAGCAGGAGCAGCACCAACTTCCACTGCACCAAAACAGGAAGGAGCCGTTGCTCGTTACAGACAAGGCTGGAAACCTAACCAGTCCTGGAACAAGGGCAAGCAGGCCAGGAAACCTGCTGCTGCCCCTAAGACAGCATGAATCGAGGGCCCCCGATCCGGGACCGGATCTAGTAGGGGGCAGACTCTCTCTCTTCGCCCAGGCTTGGGCAAGAGATGTTCAGGATCCCTGGGCGCTAGAGATCATATCTCAGGGTTACCTTCTAGACTTCAAATTCTCTCCCCCAAGAGGGAGATTTCATCTGTCAAGGTTGTCAACAAACCAGATAAAGAAAGAAGCGTTTCTACGCTGTGTACAAGATCTGTTATTAATGGGAGTGATCCATCCGGTTCCGCGGTCGGAACAAGGACAAGGGTTTTACTCAAACCTGTTTGTGGTTCCCAAAAAAGAGGGAACTTTCAGGCCAATCTTGGATTTAAAGATCCTAAACAAATTCCTAAGAGTTCCATCGTTCAAAATGGAAACTATTCGGACAATCTTACCCATGATCCAAAAGGGTCAGTACATGACCACAGTGGATTTAAAGGATGCTTACCTTCACATACCGATTCACAAAGATCATTACCGGTATCTAAGGTTTGCCTTCTTAGACAGGCATTACCAGTTTGTAGCTCTTCCATTCGGATTGGCTACGGCTCCAAGAATCTTCACAAAGGTTCTGGGTGCCCTTCTGGCGGTACTAAGACCGCGAGGAATTTCGGTAGCTCCGTACCTAGACGACATTCTGATACAAGCTTCAAGCTTTCAAACTGCCAAGTCTCATACAGAGTTAGTTCTGGCATTTCTAAGGTCGCATGGATGGAAAGTGAACGAAAAGAAGAGTTCTCTTTTTCCTCTCACAAGAGTTCCATTCTTGGGGACTCTTATAGATTCTGTAGAAATGAAGATTTATCTGACAGAAGACAGATTAACAAAGCTTCTAAATGCATGCCGTGTCCTTCATTCCATTCAACTCCCGTCAGTAGCTCAATGCATGGAGGTGATCGGCTTAATGGTAGCAGCAATGGACATAGTACCCTTTGCACGTCTACATCTCAGACCGCTGCAATTGTGCATGCTGAGTCAGTGGAATGGGGATTACTCAGACTTGTCCCCTACTCTGAATCTGGATCAAGAAACCAGAAACTCTCTTCTATGGTGGCTTTCTCGGCCACATCTGTCCAGGGGGATGCCATTCAGCAGGCCGGACTGGACAATTGTAACAACAGACGCCAGCCTACTAGGTTGGGGCGCTGTCTGGAATTCTCTGAAGGCTCAGGGACAATGGAGTCAGGAGGAAAGTCTCCTACCAATAAACATTCTGGAATTGAGAGCAGTTCTCAATGCCCTTCTGGCTTGGCCCCAGTTAAAAACTCGGGGGTTCATCAGGTTTCAGTCGGACAACATCACGACTGTAGCGTACATCAACCATCAAGGAGGGACAAGAAGCTCCCTAGCAATGATGGAAGTATCAAAGATAATTCGCTGGGCAGAGTCTCACTCTTGCCACCTGTCAGCAATCCACATCCCGGGAGTGGAGAACTGGGAGGCGGATTTCTTGAGTCGCCAGACTTTTCATCCGGGGGAGTGGGAACTTCATCCGGAGGTCTTTGCCCAAATACTTCGACGTTGGGGCAAACCAGAGATAGATCTCATGGCGTCTCGCCAGAACGCCAAACTTCCTCGCTACGGGTCCAGATCCAGGGATCCGGGAGCGGTTCTGATAGATGCTTTGACAGCACCTTGGAACTTCGGGATGGCTTATGTGTTTCCACCCTTCCCGCTGCTTCCTCGATTGATTGCCAAAATCAAACAGGAGAGAGCATCAGTGATTCTAATAGCGCCTGCATGGCCACGCAGGACTTGGTATGCAGATCTAGTGGACATGTCATCCTGTCCGCCTTGGTCTCTACCTCTAAGACAGGACCTTCTGATACAGGGTCCATTCAAACATCAAAATCTAACTTCTCTGAAGCTGACTGCTTGGAAATTGAACGCTTGATTTTATCAAAACGTGGTTTTTCTGAGTCGGTTATCGATACCCTGATACAGGCTAGGAAGCCTGTTACCAGAAGGATTTACCATAAGATATGGCGTAAATACCTATACTGGTGCGAATCCAAAGGTTACTCCTGGAGTAAGGTTAGGATTCCTAGGATATTGTCCTTTCTACAAGAAGGTTTAGAAAAGGGTTTATCGGCTAGTTCATTAAAGGGACAGATCTCAGCTCTGTCCATCTTGTTGCACAGGCGTCTGTCAGAAAATCCAGACGTCCAGGCTTTTTGTCAGGCTTTAGCTAGAATCAAGCCTGTGTTTAAAACTGTTGCTCCGCCATGGAGTTTAAACCTTGTTCTTAACGTTCTACAAGGAGTTCCGTTTGAACCCCTTCATTCCGTTGATATAAAGTTGTTATCTTGGAAAGTGTTATTTTTAATGGCTATTTCTTCGGCTCGGAGAGTCTCTGAGTTATCAGCTTTACATTGTGATTCTCCTTATTTGATTTTTCATTCAGATAAGGTAGTTCTGCGTACTAAACCTGGGTTCTTACCTAAGGTAGTAACTAACAGGAACATCAATCAAGAGATCGTGGTTCCTTCCCTGTGCCCGAATCCTTCTTCAAAGAAGGAACGTCTTCTACACAATCTGGATGTAGTTCGTGCCCTCAAGTTCTACTTGCAGGCAACTAAGGATTTTCGACAAACGTCTTCCCTGTTTGTCGTGTACTCTGGTCAGAGGAGAGGTCATAAGGCTTCGGCTACCTCTCTCTCCTTCTGGCTTCGTAGCATAATTCGTTTAGCCTATGAGACTGCTGGACAGCAGCCTCCTGAAAGAATTACAGCTCATTCTACTAGAGCTGTGGCTTCCACTTGGGCCTTTAAGAATGAGGCCTCTGTTGAACAGATTTGCAAGGCTGCAACTTGGTCTTCGCTTCATACTTTTTCCAAATTTTACAAATTTGACACTTTTGCTTCTTCGGAGGCTATTTTTGGGAGAAAGGTTCTTCAGGCAGTGGTTCCTTCTGTATAATGAGCCTGCCTATCCCTCCCGTCATCCGTGTACTTTTGCTTTGGTATTGGTATCCCAGAAGTAATGATGACCCGTGGACTGATCACACATAACAGAAGAAAACATAATTTATGCTTACCTGATAAATTCCTTTCTTCTGTTGTGTGATCAGTCCACGGCCCGCCCTGTTTTTTAAGGCAGGTAAATATTTTTTAAATTATACTCCAGTCACCACTTCACCCTTGGTTTCTCCTTTCTCGTTGATTCTTGGTCGAATGACTGGGGGTGACGTAGAGGGGAGGAGCTATATGCAGCTCTGCTGGGTGAATCCTCTTGCATTTCCTGTTGGGGAGGAGTTATATCCCAGAAGTAATGATGACCCGTGGACTGATCACACAACAGAAGAAAGGAATTTATCAGGTAAGCATAAATTATGTTTTTTTGCTTTTCAAGGCACAGTAATCATGATTAAATAACCAATAATGATATCATATCAGTGCATATAAGCATTTCTTTTTTGTTTGACTAACTTGCTTCTTGAGCAAGTATAGTCATAATCTGTACTACATTGTATTGTTTATGCTTTTGCACTGCTCCTTAAAAGGCCACTAAACCCAAAATCTTTCTTTCATGATTCAGATAGAACATACAAATTTAAACAACATTACAATTTATTTCTATTATTTATTTTGCTTCATTTTTTAGATATCCTTATTTGAAGAAAAAGCAATGCACATGGGTGAGCCAATCACATGAGACTTCTATGTGCAGCAACCAATCAGCAGCTACTGAGCATATCTAGATATGCTTTTAAGCAAAGAATATCAAGAGAATAAAACAAATTAGATAATAGAAGTAAATTAGAAAGATGTTTTAAAATGCATTCTCTTTCTAAATCATGAAAGAAAAAATGTGGGTACAGTGTCCCTTTAAGTGTTCACTAATATATTGTTGAGAAATCATATACTTTATTTGACAAAACACTTTAGGAGAAATTTTACAACTTTATTTAAATTGGGTTCCAATTTCTCTCTTTCATTGTTTTATTATATACAATGTATCATTTTATATTACCATCTCAAAGTGTTTAATGTCACTTTAAGTAACTTGCATACATCTAATAATGTGTGTTTATGTATGAGAGAGAGAAATATTTGTAGTTTTTGTTAATTGCATTTCAGATTTAAAAAAAAAAACATTCCTTTGTACGCCTCAGCTTACTAGACATTGCTGTTGAAAAGTAGTTTAATTTTTATTGAAGAAAACAGTTTTACAATCATTGCAAAGGCAGGTTACTATTCTCTACATGCGATGACTGGTACACCTGTAATATATTGGCCCTTTACTCACAGGTTCACCTGGGCAGTGGGGTCTGGGTAAATGAGGAGAAGTGGCACCAGCTGCAGGCAACACAGGGAGACTCCAAGTTCACAAAGAACCTAGCCGTCATGATTTGGGGCACAGATGTTCTAAAAAATCGAAGTGTAACCGGTGTGGCTACAAAGAAGAAAAAGGACGCTATTCCTAAACCACCTCTGTCCCCTCACAAGCTCAGTGTAGTCAGAGGTACGGTACGGATTGCTTCTTATATATGACGATACAACTCTCTTTTCTGGTACGCTAAGTCTGAATGTTACTCTTATTCTCTGTATATAAATACTGTCTTTGTGCTGAGAGCATGCACATTGGTCTATATAAATATGGCTCCCCAGCCTCTACCCTTCACAAGTTATAGTAGTCGAAGTTACTGACTTTTTTTTTCTCATACATGCTTGTTTCTCCAACATTGGTGTGTCCGGTCCACGGCGTCATCCATTACTTGTGGGAATATTCTCTTCCCCAACAGGAAATGGCAAAGAGCACAGCAAAAGCTGCCCATATAGCCCCTCCTCAGGCTCCGCCCCCCAGTCATTCTCTTTGCCGCTCTGAACAAGTAGCATCTCCACGGAGATGGTGAAGAGTATGTGGTGTTTAGTTGTAGTTCTTTATTCTTCTATCAAGAGTTTGTTATTTTAAAATAGTGCCGGTTTGTACTATTTACTCTAAAACAGAAAGGGATGAAGAGTTCTGTTTAAAAGAGGAGTATGATTTTAGCAGCAGTAACTAAAATCAATTGCTGTTCCCACGCAGGACTGTTGAGCCCAGAGAACTTCAGTTGGGGGGAACAGTTTGCAGACTTTTCTGCTCAAGGTATGACTAGTCCATTTTCTAACAAGACTGTGTAATGCTAGAAGACTGTCATTTTCCCTCTTGGGGATCGGTAAGCCATTTTCTTAGACTCTTAACAGAATGAAGGCTTATTATGGGCTATACACTGGTTGACACTCTTGTGGGCTAAATCGATTGCTTTATTTTAGTTTTTTATGAAGTTTGAAGTGATTTCTAAACTTTTAGTGTTGGGGAACGTTTTTAGGCGCCAGGCAGTCGTTTAGACACCTTCCCAGTCAGGAACGGCCTTTCACTATAGTAGGCAGAGCCTCATTTTCGCGCCATAATTGCGCAGTTTCTTTTGGATGCAGTGCATGCAGCTGCATGTGAGAGGGTCTGGTGATCATTGAAAACGTTCCTGGAAGGCTTAATTTGGTATCGTATAACCCCCAAGGACAGGTGAAGTCGCAGCAAACGCTGTGGCTGGGACTGTAGTGGGGTTAAAATTGCTAATTGATTAAACGGCTCCGGTTTCCTCATTTAAGGGGTTAAAAGCTTGAAAATTGGGGTGCAATACTTTTAAAGCATTAAGACACTGTGGTGAAAATTGGGTAAAGATTGGATATTTCCTTCATAGTTTTTCACACATTCAGAAATAAAGTGTGCTCTGTTTAACATTTAAAGAGACAGTAACGGTTTTGTTTAAAAACGTTTTTTTTGCATTATTAGCCTGTTTAAGCCTGTCTAACATGTCTGTACCTTCAGATAGAACATGTTCTGTATGTATGGAGGCCAAGGTTGTCCCCCCTTCAAATGTATGTGATAATTGTGCCATGGCGTCCAGACAAAGTAAGGACAGTACTGTCACATTTAATAAGGTTGCCCAAGATGATTCCTCAAATGAAGGTAGTGAGGATAGTTCTTCATCCTCTCCTTCTGTGTCAATACCAGTTATGCCCGCGCAGGCGACCCCTAGTACGTCTAGCGCGCCAATGCTTGTTACTATGCAACAATTAACGGCAGTAATGGATAATTCCATAGCTAATATTTTATTTAAAATGCCAGCATTTCAAAGAAAGCGTGATTGCTCAGTTTTAAATACAGTGGAGCAAGAAGGCGCTGACGATAATTTATCTGTCATACCCTCACACCAGTCAGAAGTGGCAGTGAGGGAGGGTTTGTCGGAGGGAGAACTTTCTGATTCAGGAAGAATTTCTCAACAGGCAGAACCTGATGTTGTGACGTTTAAATTTAAGTTAGAGCATCTCCGCGCATTACTTAAGGAGGTGCTAACTACACTGGATGATTGTGACTCTTTGGTCATTCCAGAAAAATTGTGCAAGATGGAAAAATTCCTAGAGGTCCCGGTGCACCCTGATGCCTTTCCGATACCTAAAAGGGTGGCGGACATAGTGAATAAGGAGTGGGAGAAACCAGGCATACCTTTTGTCCCACCTCCTATATTTAAGAAATTGTTCCACATGGTCGACCCAAGGAAAGACACATGGCAAACAGTCCCTAAGGTTGAGGGGGCAGTTTCTACGCTAGCCAAATGCACGACTATTCCCATTGAGGACAATTGTGCTTTCAAAGATCCTATGGATAAAAAATTGGAGGGTTTGCTTAAAAAGATTTTTGTTCAGCAAGGTTACCTCCTCCAACCAATTTTGTGCATTATTCCTGTCACTACGGCGGCGTGTTTCTGGTTCGATGAACTAGAAAAGTCGCTCAATAAGGAGACTCCATATGAGGAAGTCATGGACAGAATTCACGCACTTAAGTTAGCTAATTCCTTTATTTTAGATGCCGCTTTGCAATTAGCGAGATTAGCGGCGAAAAATTCAGGGTTTGCAATTGTGGCACGCAGAGCGCTCTGGCTAAAGTCTTGGTCGGCGGATGTATCTTCCAAGAAAAAAAATTGCTTAATATCCCTATCAAAGGTAAGACCCTTTTTGGGCCAGAATTGAAAGAAATTATTTCAGACATCACTGGGGGGAAGGGCCATGCCCTCCCACAGGATAGGCCTTTCAAGGCTAAGAATAAGTCCAATTTTCGTTCCTTTCGTAATTTCAGGAACGGACCGGCTTCTAACTCTGCAGCCTCTAGACAAGAGGCTAACGCTTCCCAGGCTAAACCAGCTTGGAAACCAATGCAAGGTTGGAACAAGGGTAAACAGGCCAAGAAACCTGCTGCTGCTACCAAGACAGCATGAAGGGGTAGCCCCCGATCCGGGACCGGATCTAGTAGGGGGCAGACTCTCTCTCTTTGCTCAGGCTTGGGCAAGAGATGTTCCGGATCCCTGGGCACTAGAAATAGTCTCTCAGGGTTATATTCTAGAATTCAAAGAACGTCTTCCAAGGGGAAGGTTCCACATGTCTCGCTTATCTTCAGACCAAATAAAGAGACAGGCATTCTTACATTGTGTAGAAGACCTGTTAAAGATGGGAGTGATACACCCAGTTCCAACAGTGGAACAAGGTCAGGGGTTTTACTCAAACCTGTTTGTAGTTCCCAAAAAAGAGGGAACTTTCAGACCAATTCTGGATTTAAAAATTCTAAACAAATTTCTCAGAGTTCCATCGTTCAAAATGGAAACCATTCGAACAATTTTACCTACAATCCAGGAGGGTCAATATATGACTACCGTGGATTTAAAGGATGCGTACCTACATATTCCTATCCACAAAGATCATCATCAGTTCCTAAGGTTCGCCTTTCTGGACAAACATTACCAGTTCGTGGCTCTTCCGTTCGGTTTAGCCACTGCTCCCAGAATTTTCACAAAGGTGCTAGGGTCCCTTCTGGCGGTTCTAAGACCGAGGGGCATTGCAGTGGCACCTTATCTAGACGACATTCTAATTCAAGCGTCGTCTCTTTCCAAGGCAAAGGCTCATACAGACATTGTTCTAGCCTTTCTCAGATCACACGGGTGGAAGGTGAACGTAGAAAAGAGTTCCCTGTCTCCGTCAACAAGAGTTCCCTTTTTGGGAACAATAATAGATTCTTTAGAAATTAAGATCTTCCTGACAGAAGTCAGAAAGTCAAAGCTTCTAAACGCTTGTCAAGTTCTTCACTCTATTCTGCAGCCTTCCATAGCTCAGTGCATGGAAGTAGTAGGATTGATGGTTGCAGCAATGGACATAGTTCCTTTTGCTCGAATTCATCTAAGACCATTACAACTGTGTATGCTCAATCAGTGGAATGGGGACTATGCAGACTTGTCTCCCCAGATTCAAGTAGACCAGGTAACCAGAGACTCACCCCGTTGGTGGTTGACTCAGGATCACCTGTCTCAGGGAATGAGTTTCCGCAGACCAGAGTGGGTCATTGTCACGACCGACGCCAGTCTATTAGGCTGGGGCGCGGTCTGGGATTCCCTGAAAGCTCAGGGTCTATGGTCTCGGGAAGAGTCTCTTCTCCCGATAAACATCCTGGAACTGAGAGCGATATTCAATGCACTCCGGGCTTGGCCTCAACTAACGAAGGCCGGATTCATAAGATTCCAGTCAGACAACATGACGACTGTAGCTTACATCAACCATCAGGGAGGAACAAACAGTTCCTTGGCGATGAGAGAGGTATCCAAGATTATCAAATGGGCGGAGGATCACTCCTGCCATCTATCTGCAATTCACATCCCAGGAGTAGACAACTGGGAGGCGGATTATTTGAGTCGTCAGACTTTCCATCCGGGGGAGTGGGAACTCCACCCGGAGGTCTTTGCCCAGTTAACTCAATTATGGGGCATTCTAGACATGGATCTGATGGCGTCTCGTCAGAACTTCAAGGTTCCTTGCTACGGGTCCAGATCCAGGGATCCCAAGGCGACTCTAGTGGTCGTTCAACCTAGCTTATGTGTTTCCACCGTTTCCTCTCCTTCCCAGGCTCGTAGCCAGGATCAAACAGGAGAAGGCCTTGGTGATTCTGATAGCTCCTGCGTGGCCACGCAGGACTTGGTATGCAGACCTGGTGAATATGTCATCGGCTCCACCATGGAAGCTACCTTTGAGACAGGATCTTCTAGTACAAGGTCCATTCGAACATCCAAATCTAGTTTCTCTGCAGCTGACTGCTTGGAAATTGAACGCTTGATTTTATCCAAGCGTGGGTTTTCAAATTCAGTGATAGATACTCTGGTCCAAGCCAGAAAACCTGTGACTAGAAAGATTTACCATAAAATATGGAAAAAATATATCTGTTGGTGTGAATCCAAGGGATTCTCCTGGAGTAAGATTAAAATTCCTAAGATTCTCTCCTTTCTCCAAGAGGGTTTGGATAAAGGGTTGTCAGCGAGTTCTCTAAAAGGACAGATTTCTGCTTTATCTGTTTTGTTACACAAACGACTGGCAGCTGTGCCAGATGTACAAGCTTTTGTACAGGCTTTGGTCAGAATCAAGCCTGTTTACAGACCCATGACTCCTCCTTGGAGTCTAAATTTAGTTCTTTCAGTTCTTCAAGGGGTTCCGTTTGAACCTTTACATTCCATAGATATCAAGCTACTATCTTGGAAAGTTCTATTTTTGGTTGCTATTTCTTCTGCTAGAAGAGTTTCTGAATTATCTGCTTTGCAGTGTGATCCACCCTATCTGGTGTTCCATTCAGATAAGGTTGTTTTGCGTACTAAACCTGGTTTTCTTCCAAAAGTAGTTTCCAACAAGAATATTAACCAGGAAATAGTTGTTCCTTCTCTGTGTCCAAATCCAGTTTCAAAGAAGGAACGTTTGTTACATAATTTAGATGTGGTCCGTGCTTTAAAGTTCTATTTAGACGCAACAAAGGATTTCAGACAAACTTCATCTTTGTTTGTCGTTTATTCTGGTAAGAGGAGAGGACAAAAAGCTACTGCTACCTCTCTTTCTTTCTGGCTGAAAAGCATCATCCGATTGGCTTATGAGACTGCCGGACGGCAGCCTCCTGAACGAATCACAGCTCACTCTACTAGGGCTGTGGCTTCCACATGGGCCTTCAAGAATGAGGCTTCTGTTGATCAGATATGTAAGGCAGCGACTTGGTCTTCTCTGCACACTTTTGCCAAATTCTACAAATTTGATACTTATGCTTCTTCGGAGGCTATTTTTGGGAGAAAGGTTTTGCAAGCCGTGTTGCCTTCTGTTTAGGCAACCTGATTTGCTCCCTCCCTTCATCCGTGTCCTAAAGCTTTGGTATTGGTTCCCACAAGTAATGGATGACGCCGTGGACCAGACACACCAATGTTGGAGAAAACAGAATTTATGCTTACCTGATAAATTACTTTCTCCAACGGTGTGTCCGGTCCACGGCCCGCCCTGTTTTTTAATCAGGTTTGAAAAATTTTCTTTCTCTATACACTACAGTCACCACGGCACCATATAGTTTCTCCTTTTTTTTCTCCTAACCGTCGGTCGAATGACTGGGGGGCGGAGCCTGAGGAGGGGCTATATGGGCAGCTTTTGCTGTGCTCTTTGCCATTTCCTGTTGGGGAAGAGAATATTCCCACAAGTAATGGATGACGCCGTGGACCGGACACACCGTTGGAGAAAGTAATTTATCAGGTAAGCATAAATTCTGTTTTTTTATATGGAGGTACAGTCTATCTCTTATCAAAGACTTGGTGTGCTCAGAGATATGGTTATGGTCTGGGATACAGTTTTTCTAGCAATGGAGTTACACCAGTAACAATGTGTAGAGGTATTATAGGCCTTTGTTTATTACACCAGTAACAATGTGTAGAGGTATTATATTCCTTTGTTATATACACCAGTAACAATGTGTAGAGATGTTATAGGCCTTTGTTAATTACATCAGTAACAATGTGTACTAGTATTATAGGCCTTTGTTTATTATACCAGTAACAATGTGTAGAGGTATTATAGGCCTTTGTTTATTACACCAGTAACAATGTGTAGAGGTATTATAGGCCTTTGTTTATTACACCAGTAACAATGTGTAGAGGTATTATAGGCCTTTGTTTATTACACCAGTAACAATGTGTAGAGGTATTATAGGCCTTTGTTTATTACACCAGTAATAATGTGTAGAGGTATTATAGGCCTTTGTTTATTACACCAGTAACAATGTGTAGAGGTATTATAGGCCTTTGTTTATTACACCAGTAACAATGTGTAGAGGTATTATAGGCCTTTGTTTATTACACCAGTAACAATGTGTAGAGGTATTATAGGCCTTTGTTTATTACACCAGTAACAATGTGTAGAGGTATTATAGGCCTTTGTTATATACACCAGTAACAATGTGTAGAGGTATTATAGGCCTTTGTTTATTACACCAGTAACAATGAGTAGAGGTATTATAGGTCTTTGTTTATTACACCAATAACAATGTGCAGAGGTATTATAGGCCTTTGTTATATACACCAGTAACAATGTGTAGAGGTATTATATTCCTTTGTTATATACACCAGTAACAATGTATACAAGTATTATAGGCCTTTGTTTATTATACCAGTAACAATGTGTAGAGGTATTATAGGCCTTTGTTAATTACACCAGTAACAATGTATACAAGTATTATAGGCCTTTGTTTATTATACCAGTAACAATGTGTAGAGGTATTATAGGCCTTTGTTTATTATACAAGTAACAATGTGCAGAGGTATTATAGGCTTTTGTTTATTACACCAGTAACAATGTGTAGAGGTATTATAGGCCTTTGTTTATTACACCAGTAACAATGTGTAGAGGTATTATATGCCTTTGTTATGTACACCAGTAACAATGTGTAGAGGTATTATTGGCATTTGCTTATTACACCAGTAACAATGTGTAGAGGTACTAGTTAGAGGGGGGTAGGGTAAATGGCACTACTTGTAGGTGTCTAACTCAATATTAACCCACTATTTCCAAATTAGTTAATTTAGGGCTTATTCCCTGTGTATATATATATATATTGGATTGGATAGGATAGGTGCTATGTAGTTGTAGTTTGATGAGAACAGTTAAGTAGAGAGGTCTCTACCAGGAAAGACTACAGTACAGTATGTAGTCTTTCCTGGTAGAGACCTCTCTACTTAACTGTTCTCAATGTGTAGAGGTATTATAGGCCTTTGTTTATTCCACCAGTAACAATATGTAGAGGTATTATAGGCCTTTGTTAATTACACCAGTAACAATGTGTAGAGGTGTTATAGGCTTTTGTTTATTACACCAGTAACAATGTGTAGAGGTATTATAGGCATTTGTTATATACACCAGTAACAATGTGTAGAGGTATTATAGGTCTTTATACACCAGTAACAATGTGTAGAGGTATTATAGGCCTTTGTTATATACACCAGTAACAATGTGTAGAGGTATTATTGGTCTTTGTTTATTACATCAGTACCAATGTGTAGAGGTATTATAGGCATTTGTTAATTACACCAGTAACAATGTGTAGAGGTAATATAGGCCTTTGTTAATTACACCAGTAACAATGTGTAGAGTTAGTATAGACCTTTGTTAATTACACCAGTAACAATGTGTAGAGGTGTTATAGTCCTTTGTTAATTACACCAGTAATAATGTGTAGAGGTAGTATAGACCTTTGTTAATTACACCAGTAACAATGTGTAGAGGTATTATAGACCTTTGTTAATTACACCAGTAAGAATGTGTAGAGGTAATATAGGCCTATAGTTTCTTTGGGCTTCAACTTGCAGATTATTCATATTCAATATTTATTATTTCAGAAGTGGATTTTTCACATTTTGTTAGGCCTGATTAACTTTTTTTTTTTTTCATTTTATGTGATTCTTCCCTCTTTTTTTGTACTTTTTTTTTTTTTTTTTCTTTTTTTCATGACCATTTTCAGCTATTGTATTTGATTTAAATTATTAATTCCTGATGAAAGGGAAACTCAATGCAGTAGAATTACATAATTTACGAGTGCATAATAAAAAGACAATGCAATAACACCTTTCTGAATTTAAAATGAGTAGATTTTTTTCTGACCAATTTATTTTTTTCTCCCATTTTCCGGCCCCTGCATCATGTGACAGATGACAGCCAATCACAGACCAGTATACATATACCCTCTGAGCTGGAGCTTGTTCCCCTGACGCTGTGTATATAAAAAAACTGTGCACAATTTGATAATGGAAGTAAATTGGAAAATGTCTTTAAACTGCATGCTCTATCTGAATCATAATAGTTTATTTTGACTTGAGTGTCCCTTTAAGTAATATTCTGACTGTTCTAGGAAATGCTACCGGTATAAGTGTTCATGATAATGACCTTGAGCCTCCTTTTATAAAAACAGCTGTCGTATTAACTATCATATAGTATGACTAATAGAACCAGTACATGACAAAAAAATTGTATGGAAAGACATTTTAGGGCTATGGGGAGTATAACTTAGCCTTGATCAAGCACCATGCCAAACTGTTATCTGTTTTAGCAGCACTTGACAAATTCCGGTGGTACAAGGTGGCTATGGTGACTGGGGATGGCAGCTTGACACCCAGAAACCTTCCTTTTCTTCATAAATGGAAAGAGTCCACAGCTGCATTCATTAATTTTGGGAATTCAGAACCTGGCCACCAGAAGGAGGCAAAGACACCCCAGCCAAAGGCTTAAATACCTCTCCCTCTTCATCCATCCCCCAGTCTTTCTTTGCCTTTCGTCCCAGGAGGTTGGCAGAGAAGTGTCAGAAGTTTTGAATTAGTCTCTTATGGAGAGTAGTACTCTTCGGCATGGGACTGGAGTTTTAAGTAGTCCTGTCAGCCTTTCAGTGAAAGCTTGGATGAAAGTTAGAGTCCGTAGATGCAGGGAGAGTCTTTCTGCTAAACCATCCCGACTCATTTTAACAGCTTCACAAGCAATTGGCGTTGAGAAGTATCGCTGCCTGCTTTGTTCTCTCAAGTCCATGGCAGAAGCGATGCTACTATCTGTCACACTTGAAGGGCCATGTTCCTGCTCCACAGCGTAGATTTCGGTAAGATCATTTCATTGTACTTTTTGCCTCAAATGTACTGTATTACAGATGTTTTCCCGAGGGGCTACCACCTAGCTAGACTAACTTATATCAAAGGGCCTCAGTGAGGCTCCTTTTGTATCTTGGAATCAAGGCTTAATATCTCCTGAGGGTTTTTTTTTAATCATCTTTGTTATATGATTCAACCTGCTTATGTGTTGTGTATTTTGGCTCATGGCTTGTGGAACATAACGGCTTTTGGAAAGTGACGTGGCCTTACGGTCGGGCGTGCATTTTTGCACTATAAAGTTCTCCTGGTGACCGGGCGTGGTCACATTTATGGCCTCCATTTCCGCATTTCTGACCGTGTGGCGACTGAGAAATTCTGGTCTGCTGGTGTCGGGTTCATAGGAGGTGGTGAGTGCCCCAGCCATTGTGGGTGTCAGGTGTCGTTTAGATTTTTTGGTCCAATCTTTTGTATTCAATATCCTAGTAATGCAGGAGTCTGATATTGTGGAGACGGACATCTCTGTTTAAGTTTCTATTCCTTGCGCAAAATGCGTATTGCCCCAGATGATACAAGCCTATCAGTTATGTTCTGAATGCCGTATTAGAGTGCTCAATTCCTCGGGATCAAGAGGCCGCTGAGCCATCCACCTCTGGGGCTTCTGTCCTCCAAGTGGTGAGTTCCGTTCCACCATCGCTTACTATGCATGCAGGTAACCCAGACTTTGCTTATCCTTCTCTGGAAGGTGGCTTTTTCCCGCCGAGGGTTTCGGCACGATTTTGCATGTCCATAATTTTGGTGCTGGCGCATCTGCAATGTCCAGAAGTTGGCTTAAGATATTGTTCGTGTTCCGTTATCCAGGGCTCTTCAGGCATGGAATGGCCTGTTCAGCTCTCTGGGGGAACGACTGTCCCTGAGGCTTCAGGGGGTCAACCTTTGGGGCTGGAGTCATCTTTTGCTCTGGCGGGGGTATGCTGTGCTTTTTGGTATAGACTGATACGCCTTCGTGTTTTATTGAGGCACACTTTAGCATTGTCGGAAGATCCCATCCTTAATGGATCTGAGAATTTTCAGTCTGCTTCTTCGAATAGCTTACAGAATTAGACATAAGGGGATGAAGTAATCTTCTTATAGTCTTGTTTATTGAGTATCCCTTTCCAGTTCTGAGCTTGGAAGAACAGGGTCCCTGTTGGGCCGATCCTGCGGGTGCGCCTGTTCTTCATAGGCGATAACCTGTGGGTTGCCTTATCTTTTATTTATATCTGGTTAGGATTGTTTTTATTTGGTTTAAAGCTCATGTTAGATTTATATTTCCTTCGGGAATTTTATCTGGAATCGATACTCGCGATTGTTTGATCGCCTTGTTACTTCTTAGGAAGTTTGTTCTAGACGTGTTTTAGTCCTATGTTTGTCTGCTGTTTATTTATCCCTCTCTAGGGGGGATTCTATGCAGCCTTGACAGTGAGAGCCCTTGGTTACAGGCTGGTCCTGATTGGGTTCAGATCCTTCTGTCTTGAGGCCTAATCAGACACGTGGCGCCTGTTTTGCCTGGCTGGTCAGGTTAGGGCGCCTAGTGCTTCACATTATTATTTGTCTTATTTCTTGTTTTTCTTTAACAAGTTTCAGCTAAGCATTCTGAGAGGACCTGAGGGTCTATTAGACATGGGGGATTGGTTCAGTCCTCATTAGCCTCTCATGTTGGTAGACTGGGACTAGGAGTTCTAATGCAACCCACTCATTTGATTCCGTTTTTCTGTCTGGTCTTGGAGTGTCTCTTTCCCCGCGTGGGTTGGGAGGACTTCGGACCTCCTTGCTGCCGGTTCCTGGCAATCTTGCCTTCAGGGGCTCTTTGGAATGTTCCTTTTGAGGTTCTCTTCCTTCGGGTCCAGACTTCTGGACTTTGTCTGTTTCTACTTGATGGTTTTTGCCGTCTAATTTAGGAAGTGAGGGCTGTGTGGCTTTTTCCTACTTCTGGGAGTTAGTCATCTGTTTTTTTTCCCCTTGGGCTTGGACTTCCTGTGTGTTGTCCTTGATGCCCTTGGGTTCTAGAGTATTTGCACGTTTTTGAAGGTTGGACTCCTGCTAGGGGTGCCTCTTCCCTTGGGCTGGGAATTACGAGTGAGTCTTGTTCCCGTTCTCCGGTTTAGTCCGGTTATCTTCCT
Source organism: Bombina bombina (assembly GCF_027579735.1). Lineage (NCBI taxonomy): Eukaryota > Metazoa > Chordata > Amphibia > Anura > Bombinatoridae > Bombina > Bombina bombina. The sequence goes on from NC_069508.1 coordinate 169,492,594, forward strand.
CTGTGAGGTCTGATTCCTTCAGTCAAGGTATTTTGTGTTCCCTGAGGTGTTGTTTGTTTTTAAACGATTCTGGCGCCCGGGCTCAGGGTTCGTGTCTTGGATCGTTATGGATGTCTGGAGACTTATGATCCTGAGGACTGGTTCGGGGCGACCCAGTTTTTCCCAGGAACACAGGCTTGGTTTAATGGCTAGCTCGTTGAGCCTGCAAGCAGCTGAGCCAGGATTTGTGTTCACCTTCGGGTGCTGGCATGTTCCTTATGGCCTGTTTTGTCCTTGGAAAGTGTCCCGCAATGGTTTAGTTGTAGGCTTTGCAGGCTTGTAAGCTGATAGTTGAGAGTTCAATTCCAGCTATGGCTACATGTTCTTCACAATGCATGTCCTTTCACTTTATGGTGGTTCTGTGATACAATAATTTGCACATGGACTTTTATGAAGTGTGTTTGGGGAGTTTTTTCTCTGTTGGATCAACAGTGGTGTCTGGATGAATTTCATTCGGTCCACGGTTTGATCAGACTACGACTTTCTTGTCTTTTGGGCATGTGCGCTGTCCTTTATCTGTGCTCTCCCCTTGAGGGGGTACTTGTCTTCCTTAAGAGGTGGGGTTTTCCTCTCTCTGGAGGGTCGTTGACCTTCCCTGTGTGCAGCAGGTTGGAACAGGTCCTAGGGGATAGCGGTCTGCTGTTCCGGGGCTTGTTCTTTTCCAACTATGGAAGTTGAAGTCTCCATGCCGGGACTGTTATAGAGGGTTGTGCCAGGTCTTCTCAGGGAGCTACTGCAATTTTCTCTGTTCAGGTCCTCGGGTTCTCCTTGGGAGTACCTATATTGGAAGAGCAGATTGGGTTGGCACCCAAGCTCTGTTGGGGTGGGTGATTTCCTCCCATTCTTTCCATTCCCTGGGGGCTTGTGGTTGGGGTCTTTGTCTGTTCCCCCGTCTTTCAGACATGCCTGTCGCTTGGGCTGGTCTGGTGTTTGGAGCAGGATATGTGGTCTGTTGCTCTGCTGCTTCATCCTCAGATCTTCGAGGTACGGTGAGCCTCCTTGAGGGCTCTGTGTCTTCTCCACGTTCAGGATCTGTGGGAAGGATTGGCGGCTCTTGGATAGCCCCTGACGTGTCCACTGCTTAGTGGATGCTTAGCAGTCTGACGGTTTGGAACCTATCTTCAGCTGCTCTTTACTTGCCCTGCAAGTTTTCAAATTTCAGAGTCATCTTTGGATGACTGTAGTGTGCAGTGTTTTGACTTAGGTGTTTACCTATTTGTGCTGCACGTGGTTTCGGTTACTGAGGATTTAGATATTTTGAGCGACCTTTGTGATTCTGGGGATTTTCGTCTTCTAGTTGTCTTCTAGGGTGCGGTTGCACGTGTTTGGGAGAAGATCTCTTCTTTGTTTCAGATTCCCAGTCCTACCCCATGGTTTCTGTACAATCTGGGGTCTGGGCATTGCCTCCCCTTGTTTCTTCGAGACTGATTGGGTCTCTGTGAGCTTGGCTCGGTTTCTCTGGTTTTTGCCTTGTATTTTTATTTGGGACTCGTTGTTACCCTATTTAGGGTTTTTCTGCAGTCCTTGATGGATGTTCATCCGTGTTTTTTCCCTTTGTGGGAGATTACGGTAACCTGATCCCTTTCTCTAGTAAGGGGTGTGTTTGGGACCGACTGCTTGGAGACGGTGTCTCCTGGAGGCTTGTTGGCGCAGTCGTGTCTAGTTCCTGCGGTCTCTAGCAAGGCTTGTGGACTATCTGTGGGTCAGTGTCATTGGGGCCACTTCCTTTTTTTTTTTTTTTTTTTAAGGTTTTCTCGGCTTCGGACGAAGCAGGTTTTTGTTGGGTAGAGTTTTCAGGCCTGGTACCCTCAGAATGGGCTGCCTCTTGTACCCCCCGTTTTAGCATTCAGTGTCCTCTATAGCTTGGGTATTGTTTTCCCAAAAGTAATGAATGCAGCTATGGACTCTTTCCATTTATGAAGAAAAACATAAATTATGCTTACCTGATAATTTTCTTTTCTTCAGATGGAAAGAGTCCACAGCTCCCGCCCGTATTTCTTCTGTGGGGCGTCTGTTATTTTTATTCTTCTGGCACCTTTTCACCCTGATATTTCTTCTACTGTTCCTTGTTCCTCTGCAGAATAACTAGGGGATGGGGGAAGTGGGGGGAGGTATTTAAGCCTTTGGCTGGGATGTCTTTGCCTCCTCCTGGTAATGAATGCAGCTGTGGACTCTTTCCATCTGAAGAAAAGAAAATTATTAGGTAAGGATAATTTATGTTTTAATGCTGCAGAGCTCAGCTACTACGTACATCATAGCCCTGTGCAAGCACAATGTAACACATGAGCTCAACGTTGGTTACAATGTTCTAGATCAGAGCTAAAAGAGGTCAACAAGGAAAATGGCTGCTAGTGAGGCAAGGAAGGGAGTAGGGACTGGTTTAGTAGGGTCCCACAGCAGCATGTGAGTGAAGTACTGGTTGATACCTCATTAAAGCAACAAGTGAACAATTCAAAATATTATCTTTGCTAATCTTTCTTTACTTTTTCTACATCTTCCCTTAAGCAATAGTGTGTTATTTTCTGCATGATCAATGGCTGCAGATTGTTATAATACTGGGAATCGGTTATCCGGTCTACAGCTGTCTTTTATACCTGTGTTTGTTATCTAGGATGGTTAGCCAATTTTAATGTTTATTGGGATATGTCTTCTTTTTATGACTTTTCCATGTTTTTTATCTTCATTAATCTGCTGTGTTTGCACATTTTCTCAGCACACTCATCCCAAGATTCTGGCTTCCACATTTTCAGGGGTATTTTTTTGTTTTTTTTACCTTTTCTTTTAGTAACCTACTGGTATTTACTTTCTTCCATAGAATGTATGTACGACAGAATAGCTCAAGAAACAATGGATGAAAATGAAATTGCTCAGAGGCTGTCCAAAATCAACAAATACATCTGTGAAAAAATCATGGATATTAATAAGTCGTGTAAAAATGAAGAGAGGAGAGAGGCGAAGTACAATCTACAGTAAATATTGGCTCTTTGCATCTTTCCGTCATGTGGAAATGTAAGGATTAGCTGTTTCACACAGACGGGAACCATAAACAGAAAATAAGTTATTTAGTTAGCAAAGCAACGTGAACCCTCAGCTGATGGTACCTTCTCAGTGGTTGACCCTCAACTCTCTGTGATTCTGTTGCACAAATTTGTTGCCAAATGTGATGTTTTCGTTCATGATGTGGGAATGACGCACCAAGAGGCCCAGTCATCAGACATTTTGTGTATTGCGCCACTCATTAATATCTGTTTTGTCAAAAATGTGTCTTTGGGGCTGATGATCAAAAACTCACCTGCATGGAGAAAACTCACAGAAAATATTTTGGATTTTTTTTAGACCTTATATTGTAATGTAGTTGTTTCTCATTCACATCCAGAACCCTTAATAGTGAGATGAACTGCTCTCAAGCTAAAATTTGTGTTTCTAAAATTATTTGAGGGATCTCGCAGTACTTACAAGATGTCTCAGATCATCTTTTGAGTGGAGAATCTTGGGTCATCTGGTCCAAAATTAGCAGTGGTGTGGATAAAGAGGCTACTTTGATGTCAATTAAAAGTATATTAATTTATTAACATTTTAATATGGGAAAATTGTCAAATTTGTGTTATTTATTGGTGCTCATTATTTCTCTGCTTTATCAACCCTGGTCGTTCCTTGCTGTGATGCAACTTTTTTTCTTTTTCCTCCTGGCTGGAGTTAACCTTCTGGAAGAAACTGATCCTGTACTGAAAGAATCCACGTTCTATCATCTAAATTCTACAATTGATCAGTGATGTTATTCCATATCCTATTTCTTCAGATGCTCCCACTGTCGCTCCTGGAATATTCTTGTTTGTATTATTTTGCTCTCTGTAAAAATATGTAATCTTCCTCTGTCCGTGATGTTGTGCAATTTTGTCTCTTGGGCTTATACACTTGGGATAGTTTACCCTTTACTGTTTACTATACTGAAGTCTCCCAGATACATGGCACTTACGTAGCTGTGCACTCAGGAGAGTGCACATTTCTTTCTTGGCCTGCAAAGCATTAAAAGGACCTTGAAGTCATTTTATATATACATAGTATATATCCACAATTAATCACTGCATCACCAGAGGCCTGCATAGACAAACAATTTATAAGCATCTCAACTGCATTTTCTTAGCAAAATTGTTATTGTTTTACTTTCTCAAAGCACTCCAAAGTCATAACCCTTGAAAGACTGTGAATATTTTCTTCATATTATCTCTGCAGTTGTGGCCAGTGAAGCTATAAATTAGCGTTTGCATTGATAAAGCAGACTGTGTTTAGCTTGTTGCAAGGTCAAGCTCAGAACACTCCAGCACCAATTTCAGTAGCTGAAAAACACACATTTCTTCTTCATTACTTATGGGATATTCATCTCCTGGTCAGCAGGAAGAGGCAAAGAGCACCACAGCAAAGCTGTTAAATAGCTCCTCCCTTCCCTGCCAATCCAGTCATTCTCTTTGCCTGCGTTAGTGATAGGAGATGGCAAAGTGAGGTTTTTAAAGTAGTGCGAGAGAGTACTACTTTGTTCTACGGTGTAGCCTAGTCCAGATCAGTCTCTACAGCAGAGCTTTTGGTGGCTTTAAAGCAATAGGAACTGGTGGGACATAATTCTCACTGCGCCTCCTATACATGTTGCTGCCCTAATTCAGATAGCCTAAGCACTGTTAACTCAGGCTGATCTTCTTCCACAGGGCTATGGGAGGAAGAGGACCTCTTACACCTGCTGGACTGTCCTGCTGCCGGGCAGAATACAAAGGTAAGTGCTAACTTTTTATTCTGGGTCTGAAACACACAGAAGGATTCAGAACAGAGGAAGTATAGCACTTTACTGGGACATATATCTCCTATATATAGATTTAGGAGGATTTTCTAAACAGCATGTTTATAGCAGGCACTGGGGCTGAGGAGAGTGGCTTGTGGGGACACTTAAACCGAGCTGGATTCCATGAGGGTATGCCCTATAACAGTGAGGGCTAATCCACTATTGCCTTTATATTTTTGTAGGCTGGCTCAATTCAACTGTATAAGTATGTTAGGCACATTTTGTACTTTTTACTGGTATGGTAATTTGCCCTCAGGTTCAAAGAAGTTTTTACTTTCATCTCCCGGTAGTCTATTCCTTACATAATAATGGCTACCGGGAGAGCATGTATTTTTACGCCAACGAAGGGGGGGTTTAGTTTTAGCGCCGTTTTTCAGCAGCGCATATTGTATTTCTCTACCCTGCAGTCTCTGAGATGTGTGTCATGCCCACAAAGGGCGGAGATTGGGGCCGACTTAGCCCGCACTTGCTCTTCCGTTACGGAGTTCTGGTGGCTTTGTTAGTTACACATGGGTTATGCTAGATGAGTCCGGTTAGCGCTACAGCTGCGCTCCGGATCCGTTTATAATCTGTCATGTCCTTCTTAGGTACTTGAAGTTTGAGAGAGGTTTCAGCATTAGAGGGCGCCTCAGCAAGTTTTCACTGAGGTTTCTGCCCGTGTTTCTATGTTTTGTGCACTATAAGCATTTTCCCACACACTAAGATAAAAGGTTACTGTTTAAAATTTAAAGTGACAGCATTTTTATCTGTTTCTCTTATTTGAAATAATTTTACTATTTATTTGTTTAATCCATCCTTTGGGTTGATGGATGACACAAAAACACACATTAAATGAATTCTTTTTACATTTAAAGAGATAGTAACAGTTTTCTCTGTTAATCTTTATTGAAATAATTTCACTGTTTTATTGTCTACTCCATCCTTTGTGTCTTAGGATGGAACAGGAACACACAATAAATGAGTTTCTTTTTACATTTAAAGAGACATTAACAGTTTTATCTGTTAATCTTTATTAAAATAATTTCTCTGTTTATTTGTCTAATCCATCCTTGTGTCTTGGGATGGAACTGGAACACACAAAAAAATGAGTTACTTTTAATTGTTAAAGAGACAGTAACTTTTGTGTCAATTTAAAAAAAAAAAAAAAAAATTTTGAACCTTCTCCTGCTATTGGGAGTCTGTTGACTATGGTCAATCTATGCCACAAATGTCTCCTAGTGTCCCACAACATAGCCCGCATGCAGTGCCCTGCGCTTCCTCTAACTCTCCGTTTGGAATTACTGTACATTACTAGAGGAATTAATTTCAATCAGTTAGGGTGATTGTTTTGGTAGTTGTTATCCCAGCTGTTTCTTCCCTGTTAATGAAGGGTGGAAGATACTTTGGGATTATCTAATAGAGAATTCTCAGGCTCAGATGGAATAATGGTAGACTAGTACTCCAGTGACAACTAATATCACTATAGTACTTGTAAGAGGCGCCTAGGAGTAACAAACAGATACAAGTAGATGAATTAGATAAATGGTCTATAAAAGACTATAGGCAAGAGTATACAATGATATCTATAATATACAAACTATCATCCAATAAGGGATGGCATGTGAAGGCAAAGTCCTTAATATCCGTGATGTAAAGTCCCAGAAGAGATGTTCCGGACAGGCCGCTCCTCTAGGGTGTCACGCCACGACACAGGGAAAAAGGAATCTAGACAAATCAGAATAGAGGGCGCCACATGGTGCAGATCAGATGGTAAATGACAATACAAGCAAAGAGGACAAAAGAATCCTACTCACGAGATGTAGAGCACAGATGTGCAAAACCAGCAATCCGGAACCACTCGTCGTCCGGTAGACCAATAGAGATAATCACAAGGGCGAATCCTCGTCTCACCAGGGAGAGTCCAGGGATGCCTAAAGCAGGAGTCAGACAGCAGAGAAGAAATCCAACGGTGACCAGTCCCACACCTCAAACAGCTAGAAAGGAGACTAGACCGGCTCCAAAAAAGGTCAACGATTAGAGGATCAAAAAGGTCGGCAGCAAGTGAGAAGATGAATAAATCTTAAAATTTTATTAAAATAATAAAAACAAAAGCTTATTTTAATAAATTTTAAGATTTATTCATCTCACTTGCTGCCGACCTTTTTGATCCTCTAATCGTTGACCTTTTTGGAGCTGGTCTAGTCTCCTTTCTAGCTGTTTGAGGTGTGGGACTGGTCACCGTTGGATTTCTTCTCTGCTGACTGACTCCTGCTTTAGGCATCCCTGGACTCTCCCTGGTGAGACGAGGATTCGCCCTTGTGATTATCTCTATTGGTCTACCGGACGACGAGTGGTTCCGGATTGCTGGTTTTGCACATCTGTGCTCTACATCTCGTGAGTAGGATTCTTTTGTCCTCTTTGCTTGTATTGTCATTTACCATCTGATCTGCACCATGTGGCGCCCTCTATTCTGATTTGTCTAGATTCAGATGGAATAATATCTTTATTTGATCCTGAGGTTGTTTTCTCTGTTTTTTAGCTTGATTACCTACATTTGTTACTTTAGGAGATTTTAGCTACCCTGGGCGATTTCGACTCTGCTAGTTTTATCTAGTGCGTCCAGTAAGTTGTTAAGGAATGGAAGGAACCGCATTCCCTTTAATTAAAAAAGGATATTTTCCATAGTCGGCTTAGCAATGGAGGCTGGACAAGCATTCACTATTATGGACAGAGTAGTTTCCAGCTTGGCCAAGAGAACTACCATTCCCTTAGAGGATAGTTGGGTTCGAAGGTCCTATGGAAGAAGTAGAAGGGGACGTACACCAGGGCTCATAATGGCAACCAGCTGTGTATTTTGCTGCCGTCACTAGTGAGACGACATATGGGTCTGATGCTTTTTCTGATGTTACTAAGTCAGAATCTCCCCTGGGTAAGGAACTAGGATAGGATGAAAGCCTTTGAGTTGGTTACTTCCTTTATTTCAAATTTTTCCCTTCAAGTTATCATTCTGGGAACATAGGTTTCAGGGTTTTCTGTCCCAGCTCACAGAGTCTTATGGTTAGAGTATGTTCTACGGATGTCTGCTCTAAGTTTAAGCTTTTAGCTATTCCTTGCAAGGGGAAGACCTTGATGGGATCTGGCTTGGTGAAAGTTATATCCTCTGGAATTCACTTAACCTGCTATTGAATTGGACACAGCTTGAAGGACATGCCTCAGATCCGGGACCCGGATTTTGTAGAAGGCAAGAATTCCGCCTTCGCTCAGATTTAGGTTCGAGATGTTCAGGATCCCTGGGCTATAGACATAGTGTCCCAGGGATACAATCTGGAGTTCAAAAATTTTCCTCCTCAAGGAAGATTTCTTCTTTCAAGATTATCTGCAAACCAGATAAAGAGAGAGGCGTTCTTACATTGTGTAAGAGACCTTTCCTCCCTGGGAGTGATTACTTCCGTTCCTGTACAGGAACACGGGCAGGGTTTTTCTTCAAATCTGTTTGTAGTTCTCAAGAAGGAGGGAACTTTCAGACCTATTCTAGATCTCAAGAGTCTAAACAAGTTTCTTAGAGTTCCATCATTCAAGATGGAAACTATTCGTACCATTCTTCCATTGATCCAGGAAGGTCAATTTATGATGACAGTGGATTTAAAGGATGCATATCTACATGTTCCTATCCACAGAGATCATCACAAGTTCCTGAGGGTCACCTTTCTGGACAAACATTTTCAGTTTGTGGCTTTTCCTTTCGGTCTGGCCACGGCACACAGAGTTTTCACAGGGGTTCTGGGATCTCTGCTGGCGGTTCTACGACCGTGGGACATTGCGGTGGCGCCTTATCTGGAGAATATTCTAATCCAGGCGCCGTCTTGTCTACAAGTAAGGGATCATTCCGACATTGTTCTATCCTTCCTGAGAACTCACGGATGGAAAGTAAATCTAGGAAAGAGTTCCTTAATCCTGAAGTCAAGGGTGACCTTCTTGGGAACTCTAATCGATTCTGTATTGATAAAGATTTTTCTGACAGAAGGTCAGGAAATATTAAAGATTATAGATACCCTGTCGAGCCACTTCAGTCCACTCCTCGGCCATCAGTGGCTCAGTGTATGGAGGTAATCGGATCTGATGTGGCGGCAATGGACATAATTCCGTTTGCTCGGTTCCACCTCCAGCCTCTGCAGTTAAGCATGCTCAGGCTGTGGAATGGAGATTATGCAGATTTGTCTCCTCGAATAATCCTGGAACAGGGGACGAGGGATTCTCTTCAATGGTGGTTGTCTCTGGATCATCTCTCCCAGGGAACCTGCTTTCACAGGCCGTCCTGGGTGATTCTGACAACAGTCGCCAGTCTTCTAGCTGTCTGGGGTTCCCTAAAGGCTCAGGGAGTGTGGACTCAAGCAGAGTCTCTTTCTTTCCCATCACATTCTGAGACCTGAGAGCTATCTTCAATACTCTTCTGGCTGGCCTCAGTTGGCTTCGGCCCAGTTCATCAGATTCCAGTCAGACAACATAACGACAGTGCTTACATCAATCATCAGGGAGGAACGAGGAGGTTCCTTAGCGATGACCGAGGTAGCCAAGATAATCCGGTGGGTGGAGGCCCATTCTTGCTGTCTGTCAGCGATCCACATCCAGGGGTGGACAACTGGGAGGCGGATTGGATTTTCTGAACAGCAGTCTTTTCATCCGGGAGAGGGGGAACTCCATCCGAGGTGTTTTCTCCATCCTGATCCTCCTCCATCCTGATCCTCAAATGGGGTCGGCTGGAGTTGTATTACAAGGCAGATCGTCAGAATGCCAAGCTACCGAGATACGGGTCGAGGTCCAGGATCCCCAGGCGGAACTAATAGATCCTTTGGCTGTCCCCTTGGTCCTTCAACCTTGCATACCTATTCCCTCCGTTTTCGCTTCTTCCTCGGGTCATTGCTCGAAATCAAGCAGGAGAGGGCATCTGTGATCCTCATCGCTCCTGCTTGGCCTCGCAGGATTTGGTATGCAGACCTGGTGAGATGTCATCCCTGCCATTGAGGAAAGACCTTCTCATTGAAGGGCCCTTTTCTTCACCCAAATCTAGTTTCTCTGAAGCTGTCTGCTTGGAGATTGAACGGTTAATCCTATCCAAGCGGGGGTTTTCTGAGTCGTCATAGAGACCATGATTATTATTTATTTATTTATAAAATATTTTACCAGGAAGGATTCATTGAGATTTCTCTCGTTTTCAAGTATCTCCTGGGTCCACAAAAAGGCTAGTAAGCCTGTAACTAGAAAGATTTACCATAAGATATGGCGTAAGTATCTTTATTGGTGTGAATCCAAGGGCTATCATGGAGTAGAGTTAGGATTCCAGAATTTTGTCTTTTCTCCAAGAGGTTTGGAGAAGGGTTTGTCGACAAGTTCCCTAATTGGTCAATTTCTGCCTTGTCTATTTTGTTACACAAACGTCTGCAAATGTTTTAGATGTGCAATCTTTTTGTCAGGCTTGGTTAGGAACAGGCCTGTGTTCAGACCAGTTACTCCTCCATGGAGTCGGAATTTAGTTCTTAAAGTTCTTCAAGGGGCTCCGTTTGGGCCTATGCATTTCTTAGATATTAAGTTGTTATCTTGGAAAGTTTTATTTCTTCTTGCTATTTCTTCAGCTCGTAGAGTGTCTGAACTCTCGGTGTTGCAATATACTTCGCCTTATCTTATTTTACTTTCAGATAAGGTGGTGTTACGGACTAACCTAGGTTTTCTTCCTAAGGTTGTTTCAGACAGGAACATTAATCAGGAGATTGTTGTTCCTTCCTTGTGTCATGATCCTTCTTCTCAAAAGGAACGTCTTCTGCACAATTTAGACGTGGTCCGTGCTTTAAAATTTTGCCTGCAAGCGACTATGGACTTTCGTCAGTCCTTTTCTTTGTCTGTAATTTTCTCTGGAAAACGTAGGGGTCAGAAAGCTATGGCTTCCTCTTTCTTTTTGGCTGAAGAGTATCATCCGCTTTGCATATGAGACTGCTGGACGGCGGCCTCCTGAGAGGGTTACGGCTCATTCCACTAGGGCTGTTGCTTCCTCATGGGCATTCAAACATGAAGCTTCTGTAGAACAGATTTGCAAGGCTGCAACTTGGTCCTCTCTTCACACTTTTTCTAAATTTTACAAATTTCTTACTTTTGCCTCGACTGAGACTGCTTTTGGGAGAAAGGTTCTTCAAGCAGTGGTGCCTTCCGTTTAGGTTCCCTGTCTTGTCCCTCCCGTATCATCTGTGTCCTTTAGCTTGGGTATTGTATCCCATAAGTAATGATCCATGGACTCATTGTGTCTTTAAGAAGAAAGAAAATGTATGCCTTACCTGATAAATTTGTTTCTTTTTAGACACGATGAGTCCCACGGCCCTCCCCTGTTCTTTAAGACAGGTTGTTTATTTTTTGTAACTTTTCAGACACCTCTGCACCTTGGCTTTTCCTTTCTCTTCCTAACTTCGGTCGAATTAGTGGGAGGGAAGGGAGGAGCTATTTAACAGATTTGCTGTGGGTGCTCTTTGCCTCCTCCTGCTGACCCAGGAGGTGAATATCCATAAGTAATGAAGATGATCCGTGTACCTCATCGTGTCTAGAAGAAACAAATTTATCAGGTAAGCATAAAGTTTTCTTTTTTTAGGGGCAAGCTACATTGAAGCAATGAATATAAATAATGAATCTGGGTGTAATTTTGACACTTTGAGATTGTAAATAAAATCTTAGTTATTTTTTCTGCTTTCCTATAACTTTAGTTCTAAAAATTGTGGCCTTTTCCAAATTGTGTTAGAAGTAGTTCCGGCCCCCCGACTTAGCACTACTATATTCTACACCAGTGTTTCTCAACATGGTCTTCAAGTCCCCTCAACAGGCCCAGGTTTTTATTATTGCTGAACCAGTGCAAAGGTGTTGTAATCATCTGATCGGTAACCATGGTTACTAACCTGCTCCCACCCATCAGCTGATTATTTCACCCGTGCACTGGTCCAGCTATAATGAAAACCTGGCCTGTTGGGGCTACTTGAGAACCGCGGTGGACAAACAGTGTTATACACAGTCTTTAATTGTACACTCTAGTGACTCAATAATCATGGGACTCATAGGAAGGAAACTTAGGTTACAACAATGTGGCACATTGCTTTATGGTCAGTAAAACTACACTTATTTTTCGTTTTAAGAAATACATCTGCATATTATTGTCAGGATTATCTTTGTTTTGAATACATCATTCTATCAGACATTTGCTTACTGTTTAACGCCCATTTTTCAGCTTCACTCATAGACATTCCATGAGTTGTCTGAAAAAACAGCTGAGTTTGTGAAATAGTGTGATTGGTTAAAGGGACATGAAACCTAAATGTTTTATTTCATGATTCAGATAGAGCAGGGGATTTTAATCATTTTTCAAATTTACTTCCATCATCTAATTTGTTTTGTTCTCTTGGTATCCATTGTTGAAAATGATTCATAGGTAGGCTCAGGAGCTGTTGATTGGTGGCTGCACATATATGACTCATTTTATTGGCTCACCCGATGTGTTTAGCTATCTCACAGTAGTGCATTGATGCTTCTTCAAGAAAGGATTCCAAGAGAATGAAGCAGATTAGATAAAAGAAGTAAATTGGAAAGTTATTTAAAATTGTTTGCTCTATCTAAATCATGAAAGACAATATTGGAGATTTATGTCCCTTAAAGGGATAGTCTAGTCAAAATTAAACTTTCATGATTCAGATAGAGCATGATATTTTAAGCAACTTTCCAATTTACTCCTATTATCAATTTTACTTCTCTTGGTATCTTTATTTAAAAAAGCAAGAATGTAAGCTTAGGAGCTGGCCCATTTTTGGTTCAGCACCTGGGTAGCACTTGCTGATTGGTGGCTACATTTAGACACCAATCAAAAGTGCTACCCAGGTTCTGAGCCAAAAATGGGCCGGCTCCTAGGCTTATATTCCTGCTTTTCAAATAGATACAAAGAAAAATTGATAATAGGAGTACATTAAGTTGCTTAAAATATTGTTTTGACTAGACTATCCCTTTAAATTAAATTAACTTTCCAATTTACTTTTATCATCAAACTTGCTTTGTTCTTTTGGTATTCTTTGTTGAAAGCTAAACCTAGGTAGGCTCATATGCTAATTTTTAAACCTTTTGAAGGCCACCTCTTATTTCAGTGAATTTTAACCTTATTTCAGTGCTAGCTCATGTGTGCCATAAAGATTGTGCTCACTACTTAGGTGTCATCACTGATTGACTAAACTGCAAGTCTGTCAAATGAACTGAGATAAGAGGGCAGTCGGCAGATACAAGGTTATCACAGAGGTAAAAAGTATATTAATATAACAGTATTGATTATATAAAATTGGGGAATGGGTAAAAAAGGGATTATCTATCTTTCTAAACAATAAAAATTCTGGAGTAGACTGTCCCTTTCGCAAGGCCAGCCCCATTCAGATATCTGGTTCTGACACGGCCTGTTCAGTGTGTTTCATGCTTCTTAGGTCCATAAACTGATGCTAATAAGCTAAATAATAATGAGTGTTATTTATTTCTGCTACAGGCTTAGGGGCCAAAGCACTTAAGAGTCTCCTTTGGAAATAAGTGTTATATGAACAATATTATTATTACATTTATTCCAATGTTTTAGGCTAAGGAAAGACATTTGTTAACTCATTTATGGTGAAATATGTTGGCACTTTACAAAAATAAAAATAATAATTTACTTGAAAATATGACCAGATTCTGATTGAAAATATATATGTTGCTTTTGTTTGGGTTTCTCTGTGCAGATGTATTTAAATGGACATTGTTCTCATTGTTTTTCTTTATAAAATATGAAACAGCAGCAGTTAACTTTTTTTATTAAAAACTATCATTTAGGGGAGTTGATTATAGCTGGAGACTTTAATCTCATCTGGGATTATACCCTTAATAGGGGGACCTAAGATCACTGCACATTACAGATCCATTCATTCGCTTTCCAAGGCATTTAGGACGCTTATAAGCCTGTACAACTTATGAAGCATCAAGATCTTTTCACCCACAAGAGAGAGACTATACTCCCTTTTACTCCCCTCCACACAAGTCCCATACCCAAATCGACTACTTTTTCATGACCTCTAGATTACTTGACAAAATATCATACATTAAAATAACCCCGATCTCTTGGTCAGACCACGACACTCTCTTCCTCTCTCTTTGCCCGCGCTTTGCGCACCCCACACCGCCCTTATGGCGCCTTCCAGATTGGATACTTACAGACCCCTCTATAAGGTCGGACATTCAAGAAAAGATCTCTGGCTTTCTAGAGGTTAACGATGACCTGCAGACTTCCACAGAGAATCTATGGTCTACACTTAAGGCATTCTTACGGGGACACTTCATTGAGATAGATTCTGCAAAACGCAAGGAGATGGGTGCCCACCTTGCCTCGCTTATATCTCAACCTAGAAACCTAAGGCTCCAACTCAATAATTCGTACTCTACCACGTTAAACGATCAACTCCTAGACCTCACTAAAAAGATACAGGACTTAGACTTACAAACAGCTCAGGCCACTTTAGAAAAATTTAAAAAAATATATTATCATTTTGGTAATAAAGCCTCCTCTTTATTGGCAAAGAAGCTAAGACATCGCACAGCACAATCTAGGGTACTGGCTATCAGGGAAATGGGAGGCAATCATGTTTTTTCCCCTAGAGACATAGGTCACACATTCCGAGAATACTACTCTACATTCTACAACATACAGATGGAATTAGATACCCCTCCTCCCCCCCCCAAACGATCATTTCTGACTACCTCAGCACATTACCGTTACCCACTCTGAATTCTGAGATGGCAGATTCCTTAACTACCCAAATAACGGTTGAAGAGGTGCAAAGCGTAATAAAATCTCTGAAACTAGGGAAATCCCCGGGCCCTGGCGGTTATATTGCCAGGTTTTATAAAACGTATCAAACTATATTAGCCCCTCTTCTCTGTAGAATGTTCCAAGAGGTGATGCAAAAAGGATCCTTTGGTCTGGAGTTTCTGGAAGCCACGGTAGTAACTATACTAAAACTTGGGAAAGACCCAGAACAATGCAGTAGCTATTGGCCTATCTCCCTCCTTAACATAGATACGAAACTATACGCCAAATTGCTTGCTAACAGACTCTCAAAGGTCATCACCTCAATAGTACATACAGATCAAGTGGGTTTTATCCCTATCAGCAAGGTCCCTGACGCCACCAGACGCATCCTAGATATACTCATTTTGGCCTCAAAGAAGGGCGACCCCCTTCCTGGCACTGTCCCTAGACGCTGAGAAGGCCTTCAATAGGGTCAGATGGGACTATCTTTTGGAAAGAACTTTGATCTCCCTATTCCTTTTATCCGAGTAATCCAGGCCCTATACTCTTCACCCATTGCTAGAGTCAAGGGAGTTGGCTTTCATTCAAATCTTTTTTCCATAACTAATGGCACACAACAGGGTTGCCCTTTATCGCCTCTCCTCTTTGCCCTTGCCATTGAGCCTTTAGCTCAAGCTATAAGAATAAACCCGCCGGTAAGAGGCATACCCTCAGAAAAACATCCCCATAAAATTTCTTTATATGCAGATGACATCACCCTTTTCTTGACTTCCCCGATGACTTCTCTCCCAGAAGTTTTCAACATTATCAGAAAGTTTAACGAGATGAGCTTTTACAAGCTTAATACAAGCATCAACATTACACCCCAAGAACTTAGACTATTACAAAAATCCTACAAGTTACAGTGGAACATGAGATCTATCAAAGTTTTAGGAGTTCATTTAGCCACAGATACTACAACTATCATAACCAAAAATTATACACAAAGGCTACCTGAGTTCAGTAAACTACTGAACTCATGGGAATTCAGAGAAATATCCTGGACAGGCAGAATAGCAGCCATAAAAATGTCCCTCCTGCCCAAGATCACCTATCTCTTCAGATGTATTCCATATAATATCCCTAGACCTATTCTAAACAAGCTACAAAGCCCCATTACGTCCTACGTCTGGAAAGACAGAAGACCCAGGACCTCTAGACAAACTCTGGAGAGACCAGTTGCTCAGGGATGACTTGCTTTCCCCAACCTTATTGTATATTACAATGCGGCCAGGCTCTCTCATATACTTAGCTGGAACAACAAAGACTGACTGTTAGGATGGTATCACATAGAGGCATCGCTATTGCCTCCCTCCCTTGAGCTACCAGATCTTATCTGGATTCCATCCCATCAAAGACAAGGGTTGGGCGACCTGCATCCTATCATTCAGGATGCCTTTCAATTTTGGGACCAAACACGACACGATCCAACCATAGCCTCTCGCCCCAACCTTACCCTAGCTGCAGCACTGTTCTCTCTACCAGACGCACACCCAGACCTCTGGCAGAACTTGCTCATCACAACTGTAGATGACTTTTATTACTCTAACACATGGATCCCTCATCCCCAATTCTGCATTAAATATCAAATTCCTCCAAGACTCCGGTTTGAAGCTTTTCGCCTGAGCTCCTGGTTGCGTTCATGGGGCTACCCTAAACAAAACCCAAGAGTCCCTTCCTTATGGGAACACGCATGGAACAAACCCCAACTCATTAAGCATCCCCTCTCCTTCCATTATAACCTACTCTCAAATACCCGTTCCCAACAAAATATATCCCAACATACAGCTTGGGAAAGAGAGTTGGGTTTCATAACTGACTCCAACACCTGGCACAAAAGAATTTTGATAACTAAAAAACACCTACACTGTGCAACCCTCTGGGAACTGTATTATAAAGTTTTAGTAAGATGGCACCTGGTCCCAACCACTCTACATAAAATGTACTGCTCGCACTCTCCTATGTGTTGGAGACTTTGTGGCTATATGTGTACCCCCCTACATATCTGGTGGTCCTGTCCCAAAATACAACCCCTCTGGAGGAATCTTTTTAGCACTCTACACGCCCTTAATATTAAACCCCCTTATCTCCTGGAGATTACTATTCTCCATATGCAGACCCCCATCTTAGATGATCCCACAGAAGCCCTCACGATATATCTTTTCATGGCAACAAAGTTAGCTATAGCCAGAACCTGGAAAAAGAAAAAAACACCATCCTTTACACAAGTCCTGAGCATAGTCAGACAGATCAGACTAATGGAACAGTACTCTCATAGGGTCCTAGATAAAGCAGACTTCCACCTAAATGTATGGTCTCCATGGTGTACAATCCACCCAGACTAGACATTACACTTTGGACTATCCTAATTCAGATACCCTCCCCCCTTCTCATAAAACCCCCCTTCCCCTTCCTTTTCCCCCACCTCTGGGCCGACACCTTTGAACCTGAAATTTATTCATACTTTATAATTACTTTGGATAGCTATAGTGAAAACACAATCACATTGCTCTTCCATCTCGAAAAATGAGACACTTTTCTTAGTTTTGAGAACTTAACCCTTGCACCTTTGTTATGAGTATTGCATGTCAATGATACACAGAAGGTAGCAAACCATATTACTATGTTTTATCTTTGTTGTTTCTCCTAACTTCTATTATATCTTTTAATATAATGTCGAATTATAATGTTCCTTTTAATCTTATGACATTGTACTCATTTATGAATGTCTCAATAAAAAAAATTGTTTTAAAAAAAAAAACTATAATTTAAAACTATTTTGAGGGTGTTTAAAGGGTCTGATCCCCCCAAAAATATTTTTGATTCAGATAGAGCGTGCAATTTTAAGCAACTTTCTAATTTACCCTTATGATCAATTTTTCTTCGTTCTCTTGCTATCTTTATTTGAAAAAGAAGGCATCTAAGCTAAGGAGCCAGACAATTTTTGGTTCCAAACCCTGGACAGCCCTTGTTTTATTGGTGGGTGGATTTTTCCACCAATCAGCAAGAACAACCCAGGTTGTTCACCAAAAATGGGCCGGCATCTAAACTTATATTGTTGCTTTTCAAATAAAGATACCAAGAGAATGGAGAAAAATTAATAATAGGAGTCAGTTAGAAAGTTGCTTAAAATTGCTGCTCTGTCTGAATCACAAAAGAAAAACATTTGGGTTCAGTGTCCCTTTTAAATAAAAACTATTTAAAGTAAACACATCTGATACCGAGCTCGCTATTGCTCACTGACTGACGAACCCTTCAGAAACAGTAAAAAGTTGGTTCATTCAGAACAAAAAAAAAAGTTAACAAAAAATCACTGAAAAACATTTAAATGGACATAGAACCCAATTTTTTCTTTCATAAATCACATAGAGGATACAATTTTAAACAATTTTTCATATACTTCTATTTTCAAATTTTCTTTGTCTGATCGTTATCCTTTGTTGAAAAGCAGGAAGATAAGTTCAGGAGTGTGCATGTGTCTGCAGCCCTATATGGCAGCAGTTTTGCAAGAATGTTATATTAGCAAGAGCACTAGATGGCAGCACCTGTCATATAGAGCTCCAGATATGTGCACGCTGCCTATCTAGATATCACTTTAACAAAGAAAAACAAGAGAACAAAGTCAATTTGATAATTGAAGTAAATTGAAAACCTTTTTTAAATGGTATTCTCTGACTGAATCCTGAAAGAAAATTTGGGAGTTTCATGTCCCTTTAATGACGTGGATTCATTTAGTTACAAATGTGAATTTGTGACAAAAACACGGACATTCGTTTCGTTTTTTAACATAACAAATATCAGAACGAATGCACTAACTAATTTAAAGAAACTGAACAAACACTGACAAAATTAGTCAGTATACATTTGTCTCCTTTAAATTATCTGTAAAGGGTTAAATACTTACCTTTAGCCCACTAGAGCGCCTCGCTAAACCCAACCCTTCTTCACAGAGTCCCGGGCTGAGCTCATAACAGGCTTTGCACGGCCGATCCCAGAGCCCATTTTAAAATCGAAGGTCATTTAGCTCAGGCTTCTACTATTAGTGCGGACCAGGGCTATGAAGAAGGGTCGGGATCAGTTCCGCTCTGCAGCACGTTAGAGTTAACTATAATGCTACGATTGAACTTTTTCACCTGTACCAAAGGAACAGGAATGTAAATGTTCCCCGAATATTTATAGAATACTGAATAGTACAGCAGACGAATATTCAAAAATCTATTTTTCTTTGCTGCAGTTGACTGCATCTAATTATTTTAACCCCTTAAGGACCAAGGCCATTTTTCAATTTCTTTCCCTTAAGGACCAGGGCTATTTTTACATTTCTGCTGTGTTTGTGTTTAGCTGTAATTTTCTTCTTACTCATTTATTGTACCCACACATATTATATACCGTTTTTCTCACCATTAAATGGATTTTCTAAAGATACCATTATTTTCATCATATCTTATATTTTACTATAAAAAATTTTTATAAAATATGAGGAAAAAATGGAAAAAAACACACTTTTTTTTAACTTTGACCCCCAAAATCTGTTACACATCTACAACCACCAAAAAACACCCATGCTAAATAGTTTCTAAATTTTGTCCTGAGTTTAGAAATACCCAATGTTTACATGATCTTTGCTTTTTTTTGCAAGTTATAGGGCAATAAGTACAAGTAGCACTTGGCTATTTCCAAACCACTTTTTTTCAAAATTATCGCTAGTTATATTGGAACACTGATATCTTTCAGGAATTCTTGAATATCCCTTGACATGTATATATTTTTTTTAGAAGACATCCCAAAGTATTGATCTAGGCCCATTTTGGTATATTTCAAGCCACCATTTCTCCGCCAAATGCGATTGTTCACTTTTTCACAAATTTTTTCACAAACTTTAGGTTTGTCACTGAAATTATTTACAAACAACTTGTGCAATTATGGCATATATGGTTGTAAATGCTTCTCTGGGATCCCCTTTGTTCAGAAATAACAGACATATATGGCTTTGGCGTTGCTTTTTGGTAATTAGAAGGCCGCTAAATACCACTGCGCACCACACGTGTATTATGCCCAGCAGTGAAGGGGTTAATTAGGGAGCATGTAGGGAACTTCTAGGGTTAATTTTAGCTTTAGTGTAGTAGACAACTTCAAGTATTGATCAAGGCCCATCTTAGTATATTTCATGCCCCATTTCACCGCCAAATGCCATCAAATTAAAAAAATCGTAAAATTTTTCACAATTTTAGGTTTCTCACTGAAATTATTTACAAACAGCTTGTGCAATTATGGCACACATGGTTGTAAATGCTTCTCTGGGATCCCCTTTGTTCAGAAATAGCAGACATATATGGCTTTGGAGTTTCTTTTTGGTAATTACAAGGCGGCAAAATGCCGCTGCGCATCACACGTGTATTATGTCTAGCAGTGAAGGGGTTAATTAGGTAGCTTGTAGGGAGCTTGCAGGGTTAATTTTAGCTTTAGTGTAGATATCAGCCTCCCACCTGACACATCCCACCCCCTGATCCCTCCCAAACAGTTCTCTTCCCTCCCTCACCCCAAAATTGTCCCCGCCATCTTAAGTACTGGCAGAAAGTCTGCCAGTACTAAAATAAAAGCTCTCTTTTAATTTTTTTAATTTTTTTCCAGCATATTTACATATGCTGCTGTGTAGGAGCCCCCCATAGCACCCAACCTCCCTGAGCCCCCCCCCCCCCAGCTCTCTAATCTCCCCCCTCTCACTATTTGGTGCCGTTTTGGGTACTGGCAGCTGTCTGCCAGTACCCACTTTTCAAACTTTAGTGCATTTTTTTTAATATTTTTTTTTCTGTATTGTAGCTGGCCCCCCCTCAATACCCCCACCCCCCTCTCCTAGATCCCTTTTATAAATAAAAATTGAACCCCATCACCCGCTCTCATCACAGATCAGGCGCGCGCGCTGGCGCACCGGGGACTAATCCGGAACTAGATTCCCAGCGATGGGCCACCCAGCCCTCCTCCGTGTAGCTGCTCCCACCCACCCAACCGATCGCCACCATCGCTGGCCGATGCAGAGAGGGCCACAGAGTGGCCCTCTCTGCATCGGTGTGCCAGAAAAAGTATTGCCCATGATGCCTCAATATCGAGGCATCACGGCAATACCTTGAAAGCGGCTGGAAGCGATCAGGATCGCTTCCTGCCGCTTTAAACACCCTAGGTCGTACAGGGTACGTCGCTGGTCTTTAAAGACCAGTTTGTGTAAGATGTACCCTGTACGACCCTTGACGTTAAGGGGTTAAAGAGCAGTTAAAGGTGAAAAAAACTGCACTCTAGTTTTTTACATGTTGTTTTATCACTAGACACAATACAAGTCTTTGGCCTGAATTCTCTAAAGCTCTCTGGTCTGGTGAGATCCTATAAGTTGCTTTGTCATTATTACAAGGCCTCTCTGGGATAGTTTTAAAGGCAGTTTTTACCTTTGGGAGCTTGTGGTCTCATTAAGGGGTAATAACTAATATACTTTACTTTAAGAAGAGACACTCGACAATATAATCCTCAGTTAAAAATAAGCTGTTAATGTCACTCCATACCAGGAAGCTTTTTTAGATTTGTGCCCTATGTGTTTAACCTCTAGCAAAGGCGTTTAAACACATAGTTAAAGAACCACTTGGGAGTCACGTAAAACTTCTGGTTCAGAATGGAAAAATGACAGCGCCAGCCACATAACTGGGTCATTTAACTACCACTGCTGATTGGGTCACCGACCATTTCCAAATGAAGCTAGCGGTTCTCTTCGGCTTCTGAACGTTACTTTTTTATCTGTGTCTTTAGCCTCTTTGCAAGGGTTAAACACATATAGCTGCAGGGTCGCTAGTAATAATATAACATGCTGTAACAAATTAGATTAGTCATTTTTTTACCTTTAAATGTATCCTAATTCCAGGAATAATGCGTCATAGGCACCTTTCTAAATATGTCAGACACACATTCCACTGAAACAGTTTTCTATAAAATAAAATAAACACCAGTTTATTTATGAGGAAATTTTAATAAGTCAACAAATCGTTTGACTTTACAGTGAGACACAACTTGCTAATATTTATTGGATTTACAGTTAAAAGCATTCACCATTTTACATCCCTACAGATTGTCATTGGTCTTTAATAGGTATGTTTAATAGATCTTCAGAAATGAAGTCTGTATATCTTTGTAATAAAAAAACAAAGAAGTATATGCTGTAACATTTATATAGCTTGTCTGACTCTCATCCAATAGTTGTTTGTCATTAGGCAGCTCGTGAGTTCAGACTACTTTCTGGTATCTTCACTGAACTAACTATAAAGTGAGTGGTCGACTTTATTGCAATATTAAAAATCTTATGTGATTTCCAGGCATGACAGAGTGAGTATCTACCATTCCCTAGACTTTGCCCGTATCTAAATTCATATGTTCACATTAACTGAAAATGGGCAATAATCAAAACCAATAAGCCCACACAAGCTGAACCTTTCCTTACTTATATGAGCCCTAGTTTTCCCCAACAAAATATATTTTTTTACTTTATAAAAGGATAATATAATCTGGGTGTTGACTGCTAGTCTTTAGCTCAAAGCTTGATTATATAGTATCATGTTTGTATTCTCCGGTAAATGTATTTAGGCTAGAACCTGACTTGCCTGCTAGACAAGTCGTTACCTCTAGATTAGCTTTGAAAACCAGTAGAATCTGAATAATCACAAAGTTAAAGGGACATAAACACTTTGAGGATGGTAATATAAAATGATAAATTGTATATAATAAAACAACTCTGCATTATACTTTCATTATTTATTTTGTTCTCTTTGCCTGTAATTCCATTCTGAAATTGTGAGCTTTTCAGTTCTGTTAGAAATGGAAGTGCAGAACACTATTAAATCCAGCACAACCATTGGCTGCACACTCTAGTGACCTATTTATAACTGACCCTAATTGGCCACAGCAGAGAAGGTAACACAAAGTTACAACATGGCAGCTCCCAGTGTTTTATAGACACTAAAACATTTACACTTATTTTGGTCAATTTTTAAACAACTATGAAACTTTAAAAAAATACATCTACATGTTAGTCATGGACTTATCTTTTCTTTGAATGCATCATTCTATCTAGCATGTATTAGTGTTTAATGTCCCTTTAATAACCTATAGCTCGTTCAGTCTGATTGTTACCTGTACAAAGATATGGATACTGTGATATCCTTGTGCATCAGAGGCATCTGCAGGAATGTTTGTGCATCACTATATAAAAATTATTCTTTCTAAATAGAAGAGGTTATTATTATTGTCTAAAAGTATTCTCATAAATAAACCTTTATTATAAACACCAACCAAAGGACATTTTATAACAAAATTAGCAAATATTTCTTAAGTACCTTTCTTTTAGAAATAGTCCAATCCTGTGTCCTTCCTGTTAATAATCAGATGGACTGATATTGCTTTTGATATAACATGCTATACATTTGTGAACAGATTTAGATTTAATGAGCCAATTTATGATATAAAAAAAAGCTAGGATTATAGTTTATGCATTAAAAAAACAAAATTGCTCAATTCCTTGGTGGGTTCTTGAACTTGTGGAATTCAGTTGAGAAGTGACGTGTTTTATTACATGGTCTACTTGGGCACATTCATTATTTTAGCTGGTTTCCATTTTATATTGACATAACATTCTTGGTGCATTATGTGCTAACAAATTAACTCTTTTTGCAAAGTATCATCAATATAGATTAAAACTGCACAATAAGCAAGTTTAATTCTCCAAAATTCTACACTCGTGTTAGAAAATAATGGGAATTTACTTAGTGGGGTAAAAATGCACTAGGCTCTTACTGATGGTAATTTCTCCACTTTTAGGGGTCAAATAAGCAAACTAGACTGATTTTTAATCTCTATTGCGCGTATATCTGGTCTAGCCTTGCAAATACCCTAAACAGTATATCTCAAGCATGATCAGCACCTCTAAACCAATAGCTGTGCGTGTCAACTGGCAGTGTTCTATATGCACGATTGGCTATTTGTTTAGAGGTGCAAGTGGCACCTCATTGGTAGAAGAGCGATGTGCCCTGGGCGGCCGGAGCCGGTGAGTTTTGCGATGTGCAACAGCACATTCAGGGTAATTCTAGCACCCTTTTTTACATAAATGATTACTTAACCTCCATTTTTTAGTGATGGTAAATCTTAGCGTTTGGAAAAAAAAAAAAGGATTTACAATCACTTTAAGGTTGAATAACATGTCCCTGGTTATTTCTGTACCTTCTATGGATTAAGGACACAATTGAAAATGTTTAAATTTGAGAAGTCTGTTGCATCTGAACTTCTGGTATTCATAACAGTAAAACAAAATAGAATCATATATGCATTTGTGCTCCAGGCCTAACTTGCTTCTATAATTGTCCTATTCTTTTATTATAGCAGAGTTCCTTTATTCTAGGAGCAAAGTGTACGGATATGTTGGTGTATGATGCAATGTAAGTTACCAAAACTGTAAGTAAATTGTGATTCCCGTTGTGTTTCACATTCTACAAATAATATAATGGTAATTCAGCAGATGTATCCCTTACAATACAGGTGTCTGCACTGATACCAATGTACAGTGTTCAATGAAAATAGCAATTTACATGTGTGAAATTAACATTTTTTACTTCTAAAAAAAATAGCAAAAGTTGTAAATTAATTATTTGTTACATTTGAGCTGGGGCATTATGGGTATGATGTGATATTTATTTGTATTATACTTTAAAATTGTTCATTATGCATTTTTTTACTGGTTGTTGTAACCAATTTTTAATTTGATGAGGTTTTGGTCTAGAAACCAGATTATGGGGTATATTTATGAAAGTGCATACGCTGTCGGCATTTATCATTGCACAAGCAGTTCACCAGAACTGCTTGTGCAATACCAACCTCTGCAGATTCGCGGCCACTAGCAGGGGTGTCAATCAACTTGATTGTGTGCTATCGGGTTGATTTCTGTCTGTGGCCTCAGAGCAGGCGGACAAGTTATGAAGCAGTGGTCTTTAGAAGGCTGAAGGCTCACCGGAAACAAGGGGCATCAAGCTCCATTCGGAGCTTGATAATTCGGCCCCTAAGAAGAGTATGGGATATTATTTCAGATAAAAAAAATGGTAGCCACTTTCCCTGTTTACTATAGTAGGCTTTATTTTTCAAACGGCAAAAATGTGCCATTTGTACCAGAGCAACTAATGAACCGCTTCATTTTTGTAAAACTGTCAGTTCTCCCTGTACAGACTGAGATTACAGGATCCCGTTCTGTACAATGCAAATAACAGATTTTTATTGATTTAAGGAGATAAATATTTTTTAAACTTCACGTATGTCATGTAAATTTCCTCTATTTAAGTTTTACTTTGCCCCATGCCAGCCCCGCTCACGAGGTGTATTTTTTTCTTTTCATTTTTTGACATTTGAGCCACTCATCCAATCATCAAGTTAGCCTCACGGCTCGTTAAAAATAAGGTATTTGTGCTATGTGCCAAGAAGGGAACTCCCACTGACATAGTTGTAAACAGTGAATCGGCACTTGTGTTCGAATACACTGTTTATATTGGAGGGGCCGTGCACTAGGTTCGTAGTAGCTCAGGTACTTGAGTGAGTCTTTAGTGCTTTATGACAGCAATGTTTTGCAATATTGTTTTTAGCAGTGTCATACATTGTTGCAAACACTGCTGCCATAGCGTGCTAAAGACACGCACTCTTCTGAGCCCCTGTGAGTCTATCTAGTTTTCCTATTGAACAAAGGATCCAAAGAGAACAAAGCAAATTTGATGATGGAAGTAAATTGCAAAGTTGTTTAAAATTGCATGCTCTCTCTGAATCATGAAACTTTAATTTTACCCCCTTTAATCACTTTAATTCACTGTCTCTTTAAAGCTCATGGGCCCCTAGTTATCAAGGTCTGGCGGACCTGATCTGCAGACCTCGCTGAATACGGCGAGCAATATGCTCGCCGTATTCAGCATTGCACCAGCAGCTCACAAGAGCTGCTGGTGCAACGCTGCCCCCTGCAGACTCACTGCCAATCGGCCACCAGCAGGGGGGTGTCAATCAACCCGATCGTACTCGATCGGGTTGATTTCCGGCGATGTGTGTCCGCCTTCTCAGAGCAGACGGACAGGTTATGGAGCAGCGGTCTTTGTGACCGCTGCTTCATAACTGCTGTTTCTGGCGAGCCTGCAGGCTCGCCAGAAACACGGGGCATCAAGCTCCATTCAGAGCTTGATACATATGCCCCATGGAATGAAGTTGTACGCTCACTTGCAGAGGTTTTATAAATCTCATCTATTTACTGCCGTTATGATACTTACCAGTGAAGACCCCTCCTCCATCCGATTTTTTATGTGTTCCAACCGGGGATGGAATGTGTTAAAAAGGTGCACTTTATTTGCTGTGTTTTTGTATGTATTACGTCCCTAGGCTGTATACATTATTATTATCGGTTATTTGTAGAGCGCCAACAGATTCTGCAGCGCTATACATGTCATCTCTCCAATCTCATTAATTCATCTGCATTACTACAGAGTCAGCTCACTAAAGAAGGCTAATGCTTTTAATGTAAGGGACCTTATAATAACAGAGGTTGGAGAGGCGGTTAGTGAATGTAGCCAGTGATATTTAGCTAATAAATATACTCTACCTATTGTTCACCGTCATAGGATTTCCAAACGTAAAGTGCCCTTTCTGTTCAGTAGCTTATAGAGCTATGCAGAACCTGAGATGTCATATTTGTGAGATGTGGATGTGCTCAGTTAGTTTTCTAGGCCTTTGTTGAAGATGTATTCACAGGTAAATCAACATCATGCCTTTCGTGGGATTTTCTACATTTTCACTCATTTTTTGGAGACAAAGGTTTATTTTTAAAGCAAAGAAACACAGACAGATTGAAGCATTTTTATGAATAAACTTATTTATATGCTATAATTTGCTTCATTCTCATGGTATCCTTTGTTGAAAGACATACATTTGCAGGCTCAGGAGCAGCAATGCACATGCATGCATCATCATAGGATCACTGGATGTGTTCAGCTAGCTCCCAGTTCTGCATTCTGCTCCATCAACAAAGGCTACAAAGAGAATGAAGTAAATTTGATAACAGAAGTAAATTTATGCTCTATCTAAATTATTAAAGAAATATTTTTGGTTTCATGTTCCTTTAACCCCTTAATGACAGCCAACGTACCCTGAACATCAGTTGTCATTTTTAAACTCTGGGGTTAAATGGTGCGGGTCTGTCCGCCAGCAGCAAGACCACGCTATAGCCGAATACCTCCTGGATTGAGGAATGCAGTAATGGCTCATCCTGATGCTGATGGCGATATCCACACTATTAATGGGATAAAAACTGCCTTAATTACATACAACGTACATGGTATGTAGGGTCGTTCAGGGGTTAATATGTACATTAAATTATTTGCTCTGTTTTTGGCAAGTAAGTGGTAGCTATTATCCAACACTTTTCTACAGTGGCAATTTCTCACCATTACAGGTTTTGCTACTAATTTATTTTTGTGATCCATTTTTGGAGTTCTGCTTGAGGCTGCAAAAAAGTGGGAAAAAACAGCTTTAATATCAAAATATCACATTGTGTAATGTAGGTCGATATATTTATTTTTGTAGCCAACTTCAGTACAGAGCCTCTTTATTGTTACTGTCCAAAGCAACAAATAACTGCTTTTCATCCTTTAAATTGTTATGACTTTCCTAAGATTTCTGCAGTTGGCGGACTGTAATTTATTGAGTAAATATTGTGCGTCGTGTCCAGTAATCGCCAACTCCTGTTTAAAGTTTAAGTAAAGCTTAAATGGTTTAAAAACATTGCCCATGGAGACAGCCTGGGTGCATTTGTGTCTTGGCTAAGAGCATTAGTCAAGATGTGATTATCACAGTACAGGACAGTAAAGCAGAGATTAATAAAGAGATGTTGCTCACATTATTTTTCTTTTTTTTTTTGCTGTGATTGTGAAACTGAAAAAAGAATATGGAGCAGTGACCTGACTTGTTAGCGTGTTTTGTCTGATCATACAGCACATATTCTAGAACATGCAGAAAATGACTACTAACCAGATTAGGGGAACAGCATGACTATATCAAAGCAATCTTGGAGAAGGTGGCACTGATTTCTTCTGCAAGGTTTATAGCATCCTATGGTTTGTGGCAGCTGGGAATAATATTGTTACTGATTGCTAATGCTATAATTGGATGTAGTGTATTCTTGGTTAAGAGTGCACGATTATCTGGTGCCATTATATGAAAAAAATAGCAGACAATATTATTTGGTTTAAAGACAAAATGTTCTTTATAGAGTAGCAAGTAGATATGATTTATGGTGACATATTTGTGTGTGCCTCAGGTTACTGCACTAATGAGAGTTTGGGTTACATGAGATGGGTAGGGCAAGTCAGGAGATCATATGAGAACTTTAAATGGAAAGTGACAAAGTGCAATAGCTTGATCCCTAGTCTTAGGGTAAACTTACAGGTTATGACTTTGCTATTGATGGCTAATATGGAGACTAAGAAATTATTAGTTGCTAAATAGCTTTCATCGTGAATATTTGGTTCTCCCTCTCTACGGACTGATCTTGACCTGGTTAGAATTTTTTGACAGGGACTGGTGCATACCAGAAATTGTGTTTGCAAACAGGTGTGACTTGTGCCAGATCAAAATCCTGCTCTGATACTATATGGTTTAAATATCAATGCTTTAATAGTAGTAAGGGGTGCATTGATTCCCCCCTCCACTGTAATAGGTCTGTCTGTAATTGCTTTGGCAGTCAGTTAACCTAACCAAGGCTTACTCCCCCATGCCCTAAAGAATAACTGTATTTGCTGAGTCTCCACTTTTTAAATTTTACTGCAACCCCAGTTCACTAGCTAACCCTCTCCAACCATAGTAACCACTAATCCTCTATCAGTCTCCCATTCTACTAACCTATAACCCCCCCACACACACACATCACTGAACACATATTCCCACGCCATCAACTAAAGGTCCCTCATATCCTATACCCTTTTCTACACGATCCAGTCCATTCTGTCACAACACTAAATGATCCCCCAATGTATACCAACTCCCTAATGTTGCGATTAGTTATGATCCATTCCACCTGCAAGGTTATTTTATTCTTATTCCAAGTAATAATGTACAGAGGCCTGGAAAGCCTGTTCAGTAGACCTTTGTGCTAATGACTCAATGAATCCATATTTACCCAAGCAATAAATTATATGAGTCAGCTCCATGAAAGTAAACGTCTCTAGATTGTTACAAAATATCTAGAACTTTCAGTTATTTACTGTGGATTTTAGTTATGACTGACAAAGAGTAATTAATGTGTGAGGGCTCTGAAACTGGGGCTCTGTCTTAAAGAGAAGTATCTCATTAAACAAGGGCACACTTTATGCCCTAGATTATTATCGGTTATTTGTAGAGCGCCAACAGATTCCGCAGCACTATAAACAAAGGGGGAGTACAACAAAACAATTATAGGGATCAAATGGGTAGAGGGCCCTGCCAATAGTTGCACTGTTGTAGTCAGCTCTTAAGAAGGTGATCTACAAACAGCTGGACTATTAGGCTTACATGCTAAGGGGGTTCAGGGGATAGCGATGTAGGAAAGGAACTGGTATAAAGTAAGGTTAGCATAGGTTGTATGCATCCCTTAACAGTAGAGTCTTTAGGGAGCGCTTGAAGCTTTCAAAACTAGGGAGAGTCTTGTGGAGCGAGGCAGAGAGTTCCACAAGATGGGAGCCAGTCTGGAGAAGTCCTGTAAACAGGAGTGTGATGAGGTAACCAGAGAGGAGGAGAGTAGGAGGTCATGAGCAGAGCGAAGGGGACGGGAGGGACAGTATCTGGAGACAATGTCTGAGATATAGGGGGGAGCAGTGCAGTTGAGGGCTTTGTATGTCAGAGTAAGAATGTTGTGTTTGATCCTAGAGGCAAGAGGAAGCCAGTGAAGAGATTGGTGCAGCAGATGAAGAGCGACGTGTAAGGAAGATGAGTCTGGCAGAGGCATTCATTATGGATTGTAAAGGAGCTAGGCGGCAGCTGGGGAGACCAAAGAGGGCAGAGTTGCAGTAAACGAGGCAGGAAAGAATGAGAGAGTGGATTCAAATCTTAGTTGTGTCTTATGTAAGGAAGTGATGTTTTAAGGTGGAAGCGCAGGCTTTAGCCAAGGACTGAATGTGAGAAGTGAAAAAAAGATCTGAGTCAAATGTGACCCCCCGAGACATCGGGCATGCGGGGTAGGGTTAATGGTGGAGTTGTCGCCAGTTATAGAGAAATTGGGGGTGGAGATTTTGGAAGAAGGGGGGAAAATAAGGAGCTCAGTTTTGGAGAGATTTAGCTTGAGGTAGTGAGAGGGACATCCATGAAGAGATGTGAGAAAGACAGTTAGTGACACGGTTTAGCAAGGAAGGAGATAGGTCTGGTGCAGAGAAGTAGATTTAGGTGTCGTCGGCATACAAATGATATTGGAAACCATGGGACTTTATTAGGGAACCTAGTGAGGATGTGTAGATTGGAGAAGAGAAGCGGACGGAGGACAGAGCCTTGCGGTCAGGGCGCCATCAGGGGGTGACAGGGGTGACTCCTGTCAGGGACCCAATGGGCCAGGGGGGCCCCATGAGGGCAAGAACAATTTATTTAAAAATATATATATATTTTTACATTTTGGCAGCCACCAGTGGGTACTACAGCAGAGTGCTATTGAGTGTGGGAAATGTTATAAAGTAAAGCATTAGTATTTGAGAGGATTTCTGAGTGTGCACTAAACCACTACGCACAGTGTGAGACAGATTTGGCACTTAAGTTTGTACAGTGTGTGCCTGAGCCAGATGGAAGATCAGTTTAATTTGCAGAGGAGGTAGGACTTACTTAGAAAATGTTTTTTATTTCTTTGTGCAATTTTGGATTGGAACTTCAGTGTAGTAGTAGTGGTATGGAGGGGCCAGAAGTCCATAAAAACAATTTTTTTGAAAAAAATATGCAGCAGTGTATTTATGATTATTTGAACAATGCTGTAGAAATTTTATATTTAAGCCATGCATACATGTTTCCTCCTCAATACACAAATGGTAGGTGCCCCTTTTGGCAGATATGAGTTTTTTTTATTAATATATATATTTTAATTACATTCCAGTTTACTGCCCCTTTACACAAGGACTTTCCAGATGCAAGGAGGCATTGTATCTAAGATTTTTACATCTGCATACAATGTTATACTCTCAGACTAAGATTGCTCAGGTGTTTGAAATGAGACAGGTTTAACTTAACACTGTTCAGTTTACACTACAGCTAACTTAATTTTGAAATACATACAAACAAGCCTTAATCCTGCATTTAACCAGATCTAATGGTATGAGACCTGAGTACCACAGTTTATGGTTCCACCAAGACCATATACAGGGAGTGCAGAATATTAGGCAAGTTGTATTTTTAAGGATTCATTTTATTATTGAACAACAACCATGTTCTCAATGAACCCAAAAAAACTCATTAATATCAAAGCTGAATAGTTTTGGAAGTAGTTTTTAAGTTTGTTTTTAGTTATAGCTATTTTAGGGGGATATCTGTGTGTGCAGGTGACTATTACTGTGCATAATTATTAGGCAACTTAACAAAAAACAAATATATACCCATTTCAATATTTATTTTTACCAGTGAAAACCAATATAACATCTCAACATTCACAAATATACATTTCTGACATTCAAAAACAAAACAAAAACAAATCAGTGACCAATATAGCCACCTTTCTTTGCAAGGACACTCAAAAGCCTGCCATCCATGGATTCTGTCAGTGTTTTGATCTGTTCACCATCAACATTGCGTGCAGCAGCAACCACAGCCTCCCAGACACTGTTCAGAGAGGTGTACTGTTTTCCCTCCTTGTAAATCTCACATTTGATGATGGACCACAGGTTCTCAATGGGTTCAGATCAGGTGAACAAGGAGGCCATGTCCATTAGATTTTCTTCTTTTATACCCTTTCTTGCCAGCCACGCTGTGGAGTACTTGGACGCGTGTGATGGAGCATTGTCCTGCATGAAAATCATGTTTTTCTTGAAGGATGCAGACTTCTTCCTGTACCACTGCTTGAAGAAGGTGTCTTCCAGAAACTGGCAGTAGGACTGGGAGTTGAGCTTGACTCCATCCTCAACCCGAAAAGGCCCCAACAAGCTCATCTTTGATGATACCAGCCCAAACCAGTACTCCACCTCCACCTTGCTGGCGTCTGAGTCGGACTGGAGCTCTCTGCCCTTTACCAATCCAGTGTACTGAGGGGTGTGATCAACCTGCGCTGGGAAAGTTACCAATAAACCACTGGGTAAATGGAGTATCCTCAAACTCCACAGAGAAAAATACAATCATACAATAGTAATAAGGATATTACTATAATAACCCTTGGCGCTAACGTGTAGCTAAAATTGGTAATGCAAAGGTTCTAATTATTGTATACTATAAGCAATAAATTACCTTGGTACAATGGAAATGATAATTCCTTGCAAATATGTGAAAACTGGGTAGTTGATTAAGGGATGTGCTTAAGGATGAACCAGAGTAATGGTGCACAGTAAAAAATAAACAAATTTTATTTTATTACAATCTTAATCGTGCACAAAAATATTTTTAAAACAAAATTTAAAAAACACTCTGATCAGGCGTTTGAAAATGTAGTATCAATAAAATCCCTAAAAACCTCAAAATAAAATTGCATAAATGAAATAACAATAAAACAACAATAAGACAATCACTATCACAAAATGGTTAATTCGAGATAGAGAACAAAGATCCCATTGGAAACCAAGGAAGATCCACGTCAGCTGGAAGTTAGTGGTATTTTAACCGGAGCTGTAACGAGATGAGATCCAAATGAACAGACAGGAAGAGAGCCAAAATTTAAGGGTGTTCACCTATTACTTACACCGAAAATGCTCTATGAAGTCCCAGCTGTCTCTCTATAGCGGTCCTGGATTAGATCACTGCTGGATGGATCCCCGAAATGAAGGAAACCTCTTGTCTTTTACAATCCGTATCAGCACTCACGCCAGATAGACCAAAATGTGCTCTGGGTCTCTGTGCGGTCTCTCGGCGCTGGTAATTAGTTCCAGTCACCTGTGTGTTAGAAAAGTGGGCGGAGCAACGCGTTTCAGCCCGGGTCTGGGCCTTTGGTCAAGCTCCTGATAGATGGGAGGTCAGTCTTTTATACCGTCACCCCTGCATATGATTGGTTAGGCATTAATTCAAAAACAAAAACAAAGAGAACTGCGATACAGATACAAAATGATACATTTTTTCTATTGTTACTTTCTGCTCTTATTCCTAATACATTTAAAGATGCACAATTTGCCCTTCAAATTTCAGCTTATTTGATGATCAATTTAAGATTCTTTTAAGATTAACAATCATTTTTATTTATATTTATAACGGATTCGTAGAGACATACAGAAAGGGGAAATTTATTTTCATTTTTACTTGCACCCCCCTATATTATCCCGTCCAAAGCACATCCCGCAGGGAAAAAAACAGGTTTTTTTAAAAACAACTCTCTATGTCAATTATATTGTCCCAGTATCAATTTGTTTAAGTATAATCTAATAGAGAACCATACAGTAATCTAAACAGATATATTCAACAAATACAATTTTAAGTCCGCAATATAAATAAAGGAGTTAAGATAATTTACAAAAAGCAAAACTAAGGGGAAGAAGCAAATAGGATTTATTCTCTAAGGAAACACCCTATATCGAAATCTAAGTTTAGGCCGTTCGGTTTAAGCGATTTTAGATCAAAAATCCATTTGGTCTCTTTTTTAAGTAATTCTGACTGTGCATTTCTCCCCCTCTCCAGTTCTTTTTCAACTTGTCTATACCCATATATGAAAAACACTTCATATCTCCCCCATTACAGGTAATGAAGTGTTTTGGTATAGGGAGATCTTTGTTCCTATCTAAATCGTGATTTTCAATCGACCAGATATGTTCACGAATTCGGTCTCGTAGGGGGTCTTTCTGATTCCCCTATATATTGCTTGCCACATTTACACTGTATTAAATAAATAACCGATTTGTCTGAGCACCTTATGGTGTCTCTAATTTTATAGGATTTTCCTGTGACAGTTGATTTGAATTCCTTTTCCTTTTTGGAGTGTTTACACGCCTTACAGGTTAGGCATGGAAAAAAACCTTCTAAGGTGTTACCTTTTAAATCCATTTGTTTTTCTTTATTTTTATGTCTATTTTTATTTTTATTTTCAGTTGGTGCTAAAATGGACTTTAGGTTTCGAGCCTTCTTATAAATAATTTGTGGTTTTTTAGGGAGTAGAGAGCCTATGAGCTCATCGTTCTTTAGTATTCCCCAATGTTTTTTTAAAATTTTTTCTATCAGAAATTTATTATTACTATAATTTGTGATAAATGGAATAAATAAGTTATCCTCTGCAGCTTGTTGAATTCTTTTAGGGTTTTTTTTATTTTTAAATCCATTTTTATTTACCAAATCACATCTATTTACTTGTCTTATTTCTTGTCTTATTTCCTCTATCTTTTTGTCATTATAGCCCCTATCTACAAATTTCTGTTTTAATTTTTCAGACTGACTGTCAAAATCGGATATATTTGTACAATTTTTCTTTATACGTAGGAACTGTCCTTTAGGAATATTGTCAATCCATCTTGGATGGTGACAGCTCGTATGGTGGATATAGCTATTTGCATCCACATTTTTAAAATGTGTTTTTGAATGTATTTGATTGTTCACAGGGAATAGTTCTAGATCTAAGAAATTCACACTTTTTTTGCTTTTTTCACAAGTAAAACGGAGATTCATCTCATTATTATTCATACTTTCAATAAACTCATTTAACCTAACTTCATCACCCCTCCAAATAATAAGGATGTCATCTATATAACGCTTGTAAGACACCCAGGTTTGCTCCAAAGTTGGTATTGCTGAGAAAAAAATGTCCCAAAAAACCCATAAATAAATTTTGCATAACTTGGAGCAAACCTGGTGCCCATTGCTGTTCCTCTTTCTTGATAAAAAACTGAGAGTCATAACTGAAAAAATTATGTGTTAAGATGAATTTGATAGAGTCTATAAGGAAACCTTTTTGTTCCTCTTTCAAGGTCTCATCTTTGTCTAAGAATGTGTTTACGGCTAATATACCGTCATGGTGATTTATACAGGTATATAATGACGTCACATCACATGTGCAAGGAGGTAATCCTCCTGCCAGGTGATGGTGGTCTACTAATTTCAGAACATCTGTAGGAGAATCTTTTAAGTATGACGGTAATGTCCTGACATATTTTTGTAAAAAGATATCCTGATATTCCGATAAATTTGCTGTCAGGGATCCGATTCCTGAGATGAATCGGCCTACCTGGAGGGTTAAAAGTGTTTTGTGAATTTTTTGGCAAGCAATATAGTAGGGGAATTTTTGGAAATTTGGGTACTATATAGCCTCTCTCTTTGTCATTAAGTATTCCCTTTATCATGGTGCAGAATCTATTAATTTTATTTAATTCCTCATTGTATCTTTTCGTTGGATCACTCAGTAATTTTTATAAGTGTCGTTATCTTTTACAAGTATTTTCACACATTATTTGATAGTCTGCCTGATCTAAGATGACTATTCCCCCGCCCTTGTGCTGCGGGCTTTATAATTTATATCATCCATCTCCAATTCGCTAATGATCATTAGTTGTTTCCTACTTAAATTGCTATATGTTTATTTATTTTATCCTCAGTCAGATTTCAATGTCCCTCAGAATTAATTTCTCAAATGTCTCTATTATAGGACCTTTCTCATGCTTGGGTAAAATACAGACTTGCTTCTTAGGTCTGTATGTATATATCACTATTATTTGGTAAAGTATCCCAGCCATTTTTTCTATTTCACTTTTTTTGAAACCATCTCTTTACAGTTAATTTTCTGACAAACTTATGTGCATCAATATATGTCTCGAATCTATTAAGTATGCAACTTGGTGCAAAAGATAGACCTTTTCCCAATAGTTGCCTCATGTTCTGAATTCAGTATTTTCTTTACTAAGATTAAAGATACCCTAAGTTATTACCTGGTTTCTCTAAAATCGGGTTCTTTTTTGAGTCCTCCTGCTTCCACCTCTCTTCCTCTCTGTCTGATGCCCTTCTTTTTCTTAAATCTCTTTGCGGAAGTGGACTTGCAAATGAATTTTTGGCCTTGTCCTAAAAAAGGGCGGATAAAGTAGAGGTGGAAGAAGAAGAAGTAGATGCATGTTGATTTATTTGTTCAGTTTCCCTAGTGTCCTGCAATGGAGCATACCTATCAGACAGTCTCCAATCATTACTATTATCTCGATTGAGTTTATATCTATTTTCACCTTGTTGATTGTATGAGATCTATTATTATAATTTGGTCTATAGTTTTCATTACTATTTTTTTGTTGTTGTTTACCATCATTATAATGTATGGTCTATGATCTCTCTGATACATTTGTCTTGCATTATACGATTGATCTCTGTAATTGTAATCCTTACTCTTGGACTTTGTATATCTTCCCCTCATGTGGCCATATTCATTACTATTATTATGACTATAGCAGGAGTCGTAATTATCCCCTAAATTATGCTGTTTCTGTAAATGATTATAATTTTCATAATTTCTAGCCCTAGTGTGCCCTGATACTTGATTATAATCCCATACCTTCTCTGTTCATTACTTTTATAATGTTGTGAATTGATAGTATTAGCCCTTTCTGCTTTTTTAGGTCAGTCCTATTATTTTCTTTCTCTGTGAATTTTGTATTGTCTCCATGTATGGTGAGATATAATTATCCCAATTAGGTTGATTTATGTGGGATAAGTAATCCTCTCGGTCCCTTTCAAATTTTCTTATTTTAACTTTTAAAATATCCTCCTTAGTACTAGCTAGCAATTTCGTTGATTTCTTTTTCTTTGTTTATATATTCCATATTGTCTCAAACTCTTTTAACTGAATTTCTAATTCTCTAATCTCAATCTCTAATTTTTCAAAATTTCGCCCCTGTAGTCTTTTATCATCTCAAAAGGTTTAAAAGAAGCTTGCTCTAGGATATCGTTCCACCTTTTTTTAAATCTATATCTCAATTTTAAAAGCACATCTTTTTTTAATTCGTAATCCCCGTGGGACTCTTTTATTTTCTAAATATTTTTCAATGAAAATGAATTCTGTTCTATGTTTCATCTCTAATACTAGTTTGTCCTCTAAATCCTTCATTAGTTTGCTAATGAATCTACATTATCTGGAGTGACAATAATATTATCAGTTTGGAAATATGTATAATCCCCTTATATACTTCATCTCTATATTAAAAACATTAGATTCAGTCATATCCCTGCAGCGGATTGTCACTATGAGGATAAAAAACAACAGTGTACTGAGGGGTGTGATCAACCTTGCGCTGGGAAAGTTACCAATAAACCACTGGGTAAATGGAGTATCCTCAAACTCACAGAGAAAAATACAATCATACAATAGTAATAAGGATATTAGCTATAATAACCCTTGGCGCTAACGTGTAGCTAAAATTGGTAATGCAAAGGTTCTATAATTTTTATACTATAAGCAATAAATTACCTTGGTACAATGGAAATGATAATTCCTTGCAAATATGTGAAAACTGGGGTAGTTGATTAAGGGATGTGCTTAAGGATGAACCAGAGTAATGGTGCAAGTAAAAAATAAACAAATTTTATTTTATTACAATCTTAATCGTGCACAAAAATATTTTTAAAACAAAATTTAAAAAACACTCTGATCAGGCGTTTGAAAAATGTAGTATCAATAAAATCCCTAAAAACCTCAAAATAAAATTGCATAAATGAAATAACAATAAAACAACAATAAGACAATCATTATCACAAATGGTTAATTCGAGATAGAGAACAAAGATCCCATTGGAAACCAAGGAAGATCCACGTCAGCTGGAAGTTAGTGGTATTTTAACCGGAGCTGTAACGAGATGAGGATCCAAATGAAACAGACAGGAAGAGAGCCAAAATTTAAGGTGTTCACCTATACTTACACCGAAAATGCTCTATGAAGTCCCAGCTGTCTCTCTATAGCGGTCCTGGATTAGATCACTGCTGGATGGATCCCCGAAATGAAGGAAACCTCTTGTCTTTTACAATCCGTATCAGCACTCACGCCAGATAGACCAAAATGTGCTCTAGGTCTCTGTGCGGTCTCGGCGCTGGTAATTAGTTCCAGTCACCTGTGTGTTAGAAAAGTGGGCGGAGCAACGCGTTTCAGCCCGGTCTGGGCCTTTGTCAAGCTCCTGATAGATGGGAGGTCAGGTCTTTTATACCGTCACCCCTGCATATGATTGGTTAGGCATTAATTCAAAAACAAAAACAAAGAGAACTGCGATACAGATACAAAATGATACATTTTTTCTATTGTTACTTTCTGCTCTTATTCCTAATACATTTAAAGATGCACAATTTGCCCTTCAAATTTCAGCTTATTTGATGATCAATTTAAGATTCTTTTAAGATTAACAATCATTTTTATTTATATTTATAACGGATTCGTAGAGACATACAGAAAGGGGAAATTTATTTTCATTTTTACTTGCACCCCCTATATTATCCCGTCCAAAGCACATCCCGCAGGGAAAAAACAGGTTTTTTTAAAAAACAACTCTCTATGTCAATTATATTGTCCCAGTATCAATTTGTTTAAGTAATACTAATAGAGAACCATACAGTAATCTAAACAGATATATTCAACAAATACAATTTTAAGTCCGCAATATAAATAAAGGAGTTAAGATAATTTACAAAAAGCAAAACTAAGGGGAAGAAGCAAATAGGATTTATTCTCTAAGGAAACACCCTATATCGAAATCTAAGTTTAGGCCGTTCGGTTTAAGAGATTTTAGATCAAAAATCCATTTGGTCCTCTTACGAATTAAAAAAGAATGTGCTTTTAAAATTGAGGATATAGAATTTAAAAAAAGGTGGAACGATATCCTAGAGCAAGCTTCTTTAACCTTTTGAGATTGATAAAAGACTACAGGGGCGAAATTTTGAAAAAATTAGAGATTGAGATTAGAGAATTAGAAATTCAGTTAAAAGAGTTTGAGAACAATATGGAATATATAAACAAAGAAAAAGAAATCAAGAAATTGCTAGCTAGTACTAAGGAGGATATTTTAAAAGTTAAAATAAGAAAATTTGAAAGGGACCGTGAGGATTACTTATCCCACATAAATCAACCTAATTGGGATAATTATATCTCACATACATGGAGACATACAAAATTCACAGAGAAAGAAAATAATAGAGACTGACCCTAAAAAAGCAGAAAGGGCTAATACTATCAATTCACAACATTATAAAAGTAATGAACAGAGAAGGTATGGGGATTATAATCAAGTATCAGGGCACACTAGGGCTAGAAATTATGAAATTATAATTCATTTACAGAAACAGCATAATTTTGGGAATAATTACGACTCCTGCTATAGTCATAATAATAGTAATGAATATGGCCACATGAGGGGAAATATACAAAGTCCAAGAGTAAGGGATTACAATTACAGAGATCAATCGTATAATGCAAGACAAATGTATCAGAGAGATCATAGACCATACAATTATAATGATGGTAAACAACAACAAAAAAATAGTAATGAAAACTATAGACCAAATTATAATAATAGATCTCAATACAATCAACAAGGTGAAAATAGATATAACTCAAATCGAGATAATAGTAATGATTGGAGACTGTCTGATAGGTATGCTCCATTGCAGGACACTAGGGAAACTGAACAAATAAATCAACATGCATCTACTTCTTCTTCTTTCCACCTCTACTTTATCCCGCCCTTTTTTAGGACAAGGCCAAAATTCATTTGCAAGTCCACTTCCGCAAAGAGATTTAAGAAAAAGAAGGGCATCAGACAGAGAGGAAAAGAGAGGTGGAAGCAGGAGACTCAAAAAAGACCCCGATTTTAGAGAAACCAGGTAATAACTTAGGTATCTTTAATCTTAGTAAGAAAATACTGAATTCAGAACATGAGGAACTATTGGGAAAAGGTCTATCTTTTGCACCAAGTTGCAAACTTAATAGATTCGAGACATATATTGATGCACATAAGTTTGTCAGAAAATTAACTGTAAAGAGATGGTTTCAAAAAAGTGAAATAGAAAAAATGGCTGGGGATACTTTAACCAATAATAGTGAATATATACATACAGACCTAAGAAGCAAGTCTGTATTTTACCCCAAGCATGAGAAAGGTCCTATAATAGAGACATTTGAGAAATTAATTCTGAGGGACATTGAAAATCTGACTGAGGATAAAATAAATAAAACATATAGCAATTTAAGTAGGGAAACAACTAATGATCATTAGCGAATTGGAGATGGATGATATAATTATAAAGCCCGCAGACAAGGGCGGGGGAATAGTCATCTTAGATCAGGCAGACTATCAAATAATGTGTGAAAATATTGTAAAAGATAACGACACTTATAAAAAATTACTGAGTGATCCAACGAAAAGATACAATGAGGAATTAATAAAATTAATAGATTCTGCACATGATAAAGGAATACTTAATGACAAAGAGAGAGGCTATATAGTACCCAAATTTTCCAAAAATTCCCCTACTATATTGCTTGCCAAAAATTCACAAAACACTTATTAACCCTCCCAGGTAGGCCGATCATCTCAGGAATCGGATCCCTGACAGCAAATTTATCGGAATATCTGGATATCTTTTTACAAAAATATGTCAGGACATTACCGTCATACTTAAAAGATTCTACAGATGTTCTGAAATTAGTAGACACCATCACCTGGCAGGAGGATTACCTTCCTTGCCACATGTGATGTGACGTCATTATATACCTGTATAAATCACCATGACGGTATATTAGCCGTAATAACACTTCTTAGACAAAGATGAGACCTTGAAAGAGGAACA
Organism: Bombina bombina; assembly: GCF_027579735.1. NCBI lineage: Eukaryota > Metazoa > Chordata > Amphibia > Anura > Bombinatoridae > Bombina > Bombina bombina. The sequence goes on from NC_069508.1 coordinate 169,533,297, forward strand.
AAAAGGTTTCCTTATAGACTCTATCAAATTCATCTTAACACATAATTTTTTCAGTTATAACTCTCAGTTTTTTTAATCAAGAAAGAGGAACAGCAATGGGCACCAGGTTTGCTCCAAGTTATGCAAATTTATTTATGGGTTTTTGGGAACATTTTTTTCTCATCAATACCAACTTTGGAGCAAACCTGGTGTCTTACAAGCGTTATATAGATGACATCCTTATTATTTGGAGGGTGATGAAGTTAGGTTAAATGAGTTTATTGAAAGTATGAATAATAATGAGATGAATCTCCGTTTTACTTGTGAAAAAAGCAAAAAAAGTGTGAATTTCTTAGATCTAGAACTATTCCCTGTGAACAATCAAAATACATTCAAAAACACATTTTAAAAAGTGGATGCAAATAGCTATATCCACCATACGAGCTGTCACCATCCAAGATGGATTGACAATATTCCTAAAGGACAGTTCCTACGTATAAGAAAAATTGTACAAATATATCCGATTTTGACAGTCAGTCTGAAAAATTAAAACAGAAATTTGTAGATAGGGGCTATAATGACAAAAAGATAGAGGAAATAAGACAAGAAATAAGACAAGTAAATAGATGTGATTTGGTAAATAAAAATGGATTTAAAAATAAAAAAAACCCCTAAAAGAATTCAACAAGCTGCAGAGGATAACTTATTTATTCCATTTATCACAAATGTATAGTAATAATAATTTCTGATAGAAAAATTTTTTAAAAAAACATTGGGGAATACTAAAGAACGATGAGCTCATAGGCTCTCTACTCCCTAAAAAACCACAAATTATTTATAAGAAGGCTCGAAACCTAAAGTCCATTTTAGCACCAACTGAAAATAAAAATAAAAATAGACATAAAAATAAAGAAAAACAAATGGATTTAAAAGGTAACACCTTAGAAGGTTTTTTTCCATGCCTAACCTGTAAGGCGTGTAAAACACCTCCAAAAAGGAAAAGGAATTCAAATCAACTGTCACAGGAAAATCCTATAAAATTAGAGACACCATAAGGTGCTCAGACAAATCGGTTATTTATTTAATACAGTGTAAATGTGGCAAGCAATATATAGGGGAATCAGAAAGACCCCTACGAGACCGAATTCGTGAACATATCTGGTCGATTGAAAATCACGATTTAGATAGGAACAAAGATCTCCCTATACCAAAACACTTCATTACCTGTAATGGGGGAGATATGAAGTGTTTTTCATAATATGGGTTAGACAAGTTGAAAAAGAACTGGAGAGGGGGAAATGCACAGTCAGAATTACTTAAAAAAGAGACCAAATGGATTTTTGATCTAAAATCGCTTAAACGAACGGCCTAAACTTAGATTTCGATATAGGGTGTTTCCTTAGAGAATAAATCCTATTTGCTTCTTCCCCTTAGTTTTGCTTTTTGTAAATTATCTTAACTCCCTTTATTTATATTGCGGACTTAAAATTGTATTTGTTGAATATATCTGTTTAGATTACTGTATGGTTCTCTATTAGATTATACTTAAACAAATTGATACTGGGACAATATAATTGACATAGAGAGTTGTTTTTTAAAAAAACTGTTTTTTCCCTGCGGGATGTGCTTTGGACGGGATAATATAGGGGGGTGCAAGTAAAAATGAAAATAAATTTCCCCTTTCTGTATGTCTCTACGAATCCGTTATTAATATAAATAAAAAATGATTGTTAATCTAAAAGAATCTTAATTGATCATCAAATAAGCTGAAATTTGAAGGGCAAATTGTGCATCATTAAATGTATTAGGAATAAGAGCAGAAAGTAACAATAGAAAAAATGTATCATTTTTGTATCTGTATCGCAAGTTCTCTTTGTTTTTGTTTTTGAATTAATGCCCTAACCAATCAAATGCAGGGGGTGACGGTATAAAAGACCTGACCTTCCCATCTATCAGGAGCTTGACAAAGGCCCAGACCGGGCTGAAACGCGTTGCTCCGCCCACTTTTCTAACACACAGGTGACTGGAACTAATTACCAGCGCCGAGACCGCACAGAGACCCAGAGCACATTTTGGTCTATCTGGCGTGAGTGCTGATACGGATTGTAAAAAGACAAGAGGTTTCCTTCATTTCGGGGGATCCATCCAGCAGTGATCTAATCCAGACCGCTATAGAGAGACAGCTGGGACTTCATAGAGCATTTTCGGTGTAAGTAATAGTGAACACCTTAAATTTGGCTCTCTTCTGTCTGTTCATTTGGATCTCATCTCGTTACAGCTCGGTTAAAATACCACTAACTTCCAGCTGACGTGGATCTTCCTTGGTTTCCAATGGGATCTTTGTTCTCTATCTCGAATTAACCATTTGTGATAGTGATTGTCTTATTGTTGTTTTATTGTTATTTCATTTATGCAATTTTTATTTTGAGGGTTTTTAGGGATTTTTATTGATAACTACATTTTCAAACGCCTGATCAGAGTGTTTTTAAATTTTGTTTTAAAAATATTTTGTGCACGATAAGATTGTAATAAAATAAAATTTGTTTATTTTTTACTTGCACCATTACTCTGGTTCATCCTTAAGCACATCCCTTAATCAACTACCCAGTTTTCACATATTTGCAAGGAATTATCATTTCCATTGTACCAAGTAATTTATTGCTTATAGTATACAATAATTAGAACCTTTGCATTACCAATTTTAGCTACACGTTAGCGCCAAGGGTTATTATAGTAATATCCTTATTACTATTGTATGATTGTCCTTTACCAATCCAGCCACAGGCCATCCATCTGGCCCTTCAAGTCTCACTCTAATTTCATCAGTCCATAAAAACCTTAGAAAAATCAGTCTTGAGATATTTTCTTGGCCCAAGTCTTGACGTTTCAGCTTGTGTGTCTTGTTCAGTGGTGGTCGTCTTTCAGCCTTTCTTACCTTGGCCATGTCTCTGAGTATTGCACACCTTGTGCTTTTGGTCACTCCAGTGATGTTGCAGCTCTGAAATATGGCCAAACTGGTGGGCAAGTGGCATCTTGGCAGCGGCAGCTCTTGACATTTCTCAGTTCATGGGCAAGTTATTTTGCGCCTTGGTTTTCCACACGCTTCTTGCGACCCTGTTGACTATTTTGAAATTGAAACGCTTGATTGTTCGATGATCACGCTTCAGAAGCTTTGCAATTTTAAGAGTGCTGCATCCCTCTGCAAGATATCTCACTATTTTTGACTTTTTCTGAGCCTGTCAAGTCCTTCTTTTGACCCATTTTGCCAATAGGAAAGGAAGTTGCCTAATAATTATGCACACCTGATATAGGGTGGTTGATGTCATTAGACCACGCCCCTTCTCATTACAGAGATGCACATCACTAATATGCTTATTAGTAGTAGGCTTTCGAGCCTATACAGCTTGGAGTAAGACAACATGCATAAAGAGGATGATGTGGTCAAAATACTCATTTGCCTAATAATTCTGCACTCCCGTTAGAGTACAGCATTTTCAAAATCCATAAGTACAAATGACAGATGGGAACATTTGTACACCATATTTGAAGTGGTGCTCTTGGTTGGGGAAAATGGGGGGAAAATGGGGAAAAAACAAGCATATGTGAACCTTTCAAAAGTACTTTTCTTCAACTAGCCATCTACCCAGATCATTAATGTACAATTTTTTCATGCATGTCACACACAGTTGATTTAGGGGATGCAATGTGCAGAAATGTTACCTCCTGTGAGTGTTTCTGTGGGTGTGGGTGTCTGTGTTTATGTCTTTGTGCTTTTGTTTGTGTCTCTTTGAGTGTGTATGTATTTCTTTCATGTAATTAGCAAGAGTCCATGAGCTAGTGACGTATGGGATATACATTCCTACCAGGAGGGGCAAAGTTTCCCAAACCTCAAAATGCCTATAAATACAACCCCTCACCACACCCCACAAATCAGTTTTACAAACTTGCCTCCTTTGGTGGTGGTGAAGTAAGTTTGTGTTAGATTCTACGTTGATATGCGCTCTGCAACAGGTTGGAGCCTGGTTTTCCTCTCAGCGTGCAGTGAATGTCAGAGGGATGTGAAGAGAGTATTGGCCTATTTGAATTCAATGATCTCCTTCTACGGGGTCTATTTCATAGGTTTTCTGTTATCGGTCGTAGAGATTCATCTCTTACCTCCCTTTTCAGATCGTCGATATACTCTTAATATATACCATTACCTCTACTGATTCTCGTTTCAGTACTGGTTTGGCTTCTACTACATGTAGATGAGTGTCCTGGGGTAAGTAAGTCTTATTTTTTGTGACACTCTAAGCTATGGTTGGGCACTTTTTATATAAAGTTCTAAATATTTGTGTTTAAACATTTATTTGCCTTGATTTCAAGATGTTCAATATTCCTTATTTCAGACAGTCAATTTCATTATTTGGGATAATGCATTTGAATAATCATTTTTTTCTTACCTTAAAATTTGACTTTTTCCCTGTGGGCTGTTAGGCTTGCGGGGGGCTGAAAATGCTTCATTTTATTGCGTCATTCTTGGCGCGGACTTATTGTATACACTCTCTGACGTGGTGGACAGACCACCATTGTTTAGTTCAGCGGGGCTTCTTTTGTTCTTCCAACCTGGACTGTGATTTCAACAGATGCAAGTCTGACAGGTTGGGGAGCTGTTTGGGGGTCTCTGACAGCACAAGGGGTTGAGATTACTGATCAATATTTTGGAACTCCGTGCAATTTTCAGAGCCTCTTCAGTCATGGCCTCTTCTAAAGAGAGAGTCGTTCATTTGTTTTCAGACGGACAATGTCACAACTGTGGCATATGTCAATCATCAAGGAGGGACTCACAGTCCTCTGGCTATGAAAGAAGTATCTCGAATACTGGTATGGGCGGAATCCAGCTCCTGTCTAATTTCTGCGGTTCATATCCCAGGTATAGACAATTGGGAAGCGGATTATCTCAGTCGCCAAACGTTACATCGGGCGAATGGTCTCTTCTCCCAGAGGTATTTCTTCAGATTGTTCAAATGTGGGGACTTCCAGAAAATAGATCTGATGGCTTCTCATCTAAACAAGAAACTTCCCAGGTATCTGTCCAGATCCAGGGATCCTCAGGCGGAGGCAGTGGATGCATTGTCACTTCCTTGGAAGTATCATCCTGCCTATATCTTTCCACCTCTAGTTCTTCTTCCAAGAGTAATTTCCAAGATTCTAAAGGAGTGCTCGTTTGTTCTGCTGGTGGCTCCCAGCATGGCCTCACAGGTTTTGGTATGCGGATCTTGTCCGGATGGCCACTTGCCAACCGTGGACTCTTTCGTTAAGACCAGACCTTCTATCGCAAGGTCCTTTTTTCCATCAGGATCTCAAATCCTTAAATTTGAAGGTATGGAGATTGAAACGCTTGATTCTCAGTCATAGAGGTTTCTCTGACTCTGTGATTAATACTATGTTACAGGCTCGGTAAATCGGTATCTAGGAAGATATATTATCGAGTCTGGAAGATTTACATTTCTTGGTGTCTTTCTCATCATTTTTCTTGGCATTCTTTTAGAATTCCTAGAATTTACATTTTCTTCAGGGATGGTTTGGATAAAGGTTTGTCTGCAAGTTCCTTGAAAGGACAAATCTCTGCTCTTTCTGTTCTTTTTCACAGAAAGATTGCTAGTCTTCCTGATATTCATTGCTTTGTACAAGCTTTGGTTCGTATAAAACCTGTTATTAAGTCAAATTTCTCCTCCTTGGAGTTTGAATTTGGTTCTGGGGGCTCTTCAAGCTCCTCCGTTAGAACCTATGCATTCGCTGGACATTAAATTACTTTCTTGGAAAGTTTTGTGTCTTTGGCCATCTCTTCTGCTAGAATAAGTTTCTGAATTATCTGCTCTTTCTTGTGAGTCTCTTTTTCTGATTTTTCATCAGGATAAGGCGGTGTTGCGAACTTCTTTTAAATATTTACCTAAGGTTGTGAATTCTAACAACATTAGTAGAGAAATTGTGGTTCCTTCATTGTGTCCTAATCCTAAGAATTCTAAGGAAAGATTGTTGCATTCTTTGGATGTAGTTAGAGCTTTGAAATATTATGTTGAAGCTACTAAGATTTTCCGAAAGACTTCTAGTCTTTTTGTTATCTTTTCCAGTTCTAGGAAAGGTCAGAAGGCCTCTGCCATTTCTTTGGCATCTTGGTTGAAATCTTTGATTCATCATGCTTATGTCGAGTCGGGGTAAACTCTGCCTCAAAGGATTACAGCTCATTCTACTAGGTCAGTTTCTACTTCCTGGGCATTTAGGAATGAAGCTTCGGTTGATCAGATTTGCAAAGCAGCAAACTTGGTCTTCTTTGCATACTTTTACTAAATTCTACCATTTTGATGTGTTTTCTTCTTAAGAAGCAGTTTTTGGTAGAAAAGTACTTCAGGCAGCTGTTTCAGTTTGATTCTTCTGCTTATAATTTCAGTTTTTTTCATTATAAGATTTAAACTTTATTTTGGGTGTGGATTATTTTCAGCGGAATTGGCTGTCTTTATTTTATCCTCCCTCTCTAGTGACTCTTGCGTGGAAGATCCACATCTTGGGTATTCATTATCCCATACGTCACTAGCTCATGGACTCTTGCTAATTACATGAAAGAAAACATAATTTATGTAAGAACTTACCTGATAAATTCATTTCTTTCATATTAGCAAGAGTCCATGAGGCCCACCCTTTTGTGTGGTGGTTATGATTTTTTTGTATAAAGCACAATTATTCCAATTCCTTATTTTTTATGCTTTCGCACTTTTGTCTTATCGCCCCACTTCTTGGCTATGCGTTAAACTGATTTGTGGGTGTGGTGAGGGGTGTATTTATAGGCATTTTGAGGTTTGGGAAACTTTGCCCTCCTGGTAGGAATGTATATCCCATACGTCACTAGCTCATGGACTCTTGCTAATATGAAAGAAATGAATTTATCAGGTAAGCTCTTACATAAATTATGTTTTTTTGTTCTGTGGGTCTTTCTGTGAGGGTGGGTGTGTATGTCTTTGTGCATTTTCTGTGGATGTCTGTGAGGGTGTGTGCGTATTTCTTTGTGCTTTTTCTATGGGTGTCTCTAGGAGAATGTGTGTATGTATGTCTTTGTGTATTTTCTATGGATGCCTCTGTGAGGGTGGGTGTGTATGTCTTTGTGTGTTTTCTGTGGATGTCTCTGTGAGGGTGTGTGTGTATGTATGTATGTCTGTGTTTCCTGTGGATGTCGCTGAGGGTGTGTGTGTGTATGCCTGTATACTTTCTGTGGGTGTCTCTGTGAGGGTGTGTATATGTCTGTGCATTTTCTGTGGGTGTCTCTGTGAGAGTGTGTGTATGTCTTTGTGTGTTTTCTGTGGATGTCTCAGTGAGGGTGTGTGTGTATGTATGTCTTTTGTGTTTTATGTGATTGTCTCTCTGTGTGTGTATGTCTTTGTGTGTTTTCTGAGGCTGTCTCTGTCAGTGTTTCCTTGGGTGTATGTGCAAGTTTGTGTTTGAGTTTGTGTGTGTCCATTATCAGTTACTTTTTAGGACATTTTGACCTTACTACTGATTATTCACATCTTTCTACAGACTTTGAGACTAATGAGACCTTTCCGGAAGTCACCAATCCACCATTTAACCTTTCAATTATTGTTTAGGCAGTTCAGGACCCTTCCTTTCAGCCACTGCATGCTGTTGTCATCATTTAGTTGGCATCTTCCTTGACAAAAAGATAATCAGATCTCCATATTTTGTTTTGTAAATCTCCTTAATTTGACAAAACTGTAGTCTACCTCATTACTTGTCAGGTCAATGTAAACAAGTGCTAAATGTCTGTTTGGGTGTCTGTGTCTGAGTGTGTTTTTGTGTTTCTTTGCGTGTCTGCTAAAGTGTCTATATGTGAATCCTTATGTGTGAGTGTGTGTTTCAGTGTATGAGTGTGTCTGTGTGTTTTTTGTGTTTGTGGAGGGGGGGGCTGATCAATGGTTTAAGTCAGGGGGCACCAAAATTTCTAGTGGCGGCCCTGCTTGCGGTACCACAAAAAGTGGTGACGGGCAGAAGAGGCCCCAGAGAAGGCTACACTAAAGGTACGGTTTGATAGGTATGAAAAGAGCCACGAAAGGGCTTTGTCACAAATGCCGAAGGATTGGAGGGTTTGGAGCAAAAGAGGGTGGTCAACAGTGTCAAAAGCTGCGGACAGATCAAGGATGATAAGCAGAGAGAAATGGCCTTTTGATTTTGCTGTAAGTAGGTCGTTGGTAACCTTAACAATATCTGTCTCAGTGGAGTAATGGGGACAAAAGAAGGGAGTTTAACATAAGGAAATGGGATAGGCGTGCATATACTAGTTTTTCGAGAAGCTTTGAGGCAAAAGGGAGGAGGGAAATAGGGCGGTAGTTGGATGGGGCAGTAGGATTAAGGGAAGGTTTTTTGAGGATAGGTGTGACCAGTGCATGTTTCAGCGATGAGGGAAATATACCGGTGCTGAGGGAGAGGTTGAAAGTGTGTGTGAGTATAGGGGTAAGGGTAGCAGAGAGGGAAGGGAGTAGCTGTGAAGGGATAGGGTCAAGGGGACAGGTAGTGAGGTGAGAGAGCAGTAAAAGTGCCGAAACGTCTTCCTCAGCAACAGGGGAGAATGAGCTAGTTTAAGGTTATGTGGGTTGTGGTTGAGTGAGAGCATTTGAGGGGGAAGTGAATGGAATTATGTTGAGAGCTGATTTCATTTCTGATGTAGTCAATTTTGTTATTGAAGTGGCTGGTAAAGTCTTGAGCTGACAGAGAAGTTGTATTAGCAGGTGGTGGAGGGCGGAGGAGAGTATTGAAAGAGGAGAACAGACGTTTTGGGTTTGAAGAAAGATTAGAGATAAGAGTAGAGAAGTAGTGTTTCTTATGGAGATTAAGGGCAGAATAGTAGGTGTTCAAGATGAATTTGTAATGAAGAAAATCAGCTGAACTCCGAGATACCATGTAGTTACTATAAAATATATTTATTAAATACCATATTCAGAAAAGTAAGAGTAGAAGGGCACAAGAGCTGTGTCTTTGTGACTGCAACACATGAACCAATACACCCATAAGGCCCCAGTGCAAAATATAAGAATATCATCATTCAAATGAGACATAACATGACCCTGTAGGTGTCTAATGGCTGATGAAAAATGATGCAGTATTAATCCATTAGATACGAGGATCAGAGGGAAAAATAGATTGGTCAAGGAAACCATGTAACTTTTTTTAACAAGAATTGAGCCAATATAAAGTTGAGACCTAACATTATAAGCTATTTTCAATAGAAGGGTCAAATGACCCCTATATATTGTTTCATTTATGAAAGAAAGCCACATATCTCGCTGTATACTGATATTATGTTTGGGGCATTTGTTTTTTTGCTCTTGCCCTAGAAACCCTCCACGGTCTGTTACATCTGTTCATGTGGTTCTGTAATGTGCTATATGCTGCTCTAGTATAGCTCATCACACCTAAAGAAAGATATATAGGGAAGGGTTGGGACAATTACTTCTGGAATACTGTTTATATTTTGTCTGAGTGATCAGCAACAGAAATGGACAACTGCAGGTAGAGCTCTAATGTATAAAGACAGTAGCACCATCAAATAGGTATTACTAATTACACTAGAATGCCATTGAGTGCTCTGAATCTTCTATTAACAAACTTTCCTCTTTGCAATGTGTCACGCCGCTACTGCGCCGCTGTTTGCTATGGCTGTTGCCATAGACATGGCGGTTGGTGTCTCGTTGCTTTGGCCGTTTGCCATAGATGCGGTGGTGGTTCAGAGCGTGCGGCGATGACATCATTGCCACATGCTGTCTCTCTCTCCTGGATGCCGCTCCTGATTGCACCGGTGTGTCCTCCTTGGCGCCAATCTGCACCTTTGTAAGTACTTTATTTCCCTTACTACTCTGCCCAAGTATAGGTGTTAATGTGTGTACTCCTAGGTGCTGTATTACTTATATTTCTGGATTGCCATATCATTACTGAACTCTGCCTGTCTGACCACTCTGCTTTGCTTAACCCTTGTACTGCTGAATTACCATATCGTTACTGAACTCTGCCTTTCTGACCAACTCTGCCTGCTTAACCCTTGTACTGCAGGATTACCTTACCATTGCTGACCTCTGACTGTCTGACCATTCTATTGGTTTATCCCTGAACTGACATACAGCTGGATTGCCTTCCTGTTGCTGGACTCTGCCTTCAACTTATTGCCGTGAAGGACTACCCTACTCTCTCTGCTCTGGGATATTTCCTATCATTCCACTTGACGCTGGGATAAGAAGACTACTGGCCAAGTTTGGGTTTGATAGAGAGATATCCCACGAGCATTGCATTATACTTGTGCCATGGACTCAAATGAGGTAGCATTTGCGAGCATTATTTATGGGTGTAGTCTTGTTCCATCAGTTTGCTGCTATAGAGCACTGGTTTTCAAACCTATCCTCAGACCTCACAAACAGGACAGATTGTGAGGATATCTGAACTAGTGCACAGGTGAAATAATCAGCTGATTATAAACATTGTTATTTTACCTGCTCTCACCTAAGGTAATCCTGAAAACCTGACCTGTTGGTGAGGTCTGAGGATAGGTTTGAAAACCAGTGCTCTATAGCAGCAAACTGATGGAACAAGACTACACCCATAAATAATGCTCACAAATCTGTATAAGGCATCAAAGGAATCACAATCCCACCAAACATTTTTTTCTAAATGATTCTCTTCATCAGGAGATGCCCATTTATTCCTGATCATTGTGTAATGCCCGTGGGATATTTCTCTATCAGACCAAACTTGGCCAGTAGTCCTTCTTATTCCGGTGTCAAGTGGAAGGATAGGAAATATCCAGAGCAAAGAGAGAGTTTATGAAATGAGGTAAGCAGTACCCACGGTAGACAGGGTAGTCCTTCACGGCAAAAAGATGAAGGCGGAGAATGATCAAGACAGACAGAGTCCGGCAACAGGAAGGCAATCCAGCTGTATAGCAGTTCAGGGGTAAACCAATAGGAATGGTCAGGAACAGGCAGATGTCAGCAACAAAGGAAATCCAGCAGTATAACAGTTCAGGGGTAAACCAATAGAATGGTCAGGAACAGGCAGATGTCAGCAACAAAGGAAATCCAGCAGTATAACAGTTCAGGGGTAAAACAATAGAATGGCCAGACAGGCTTTCTCAGCAATGATAAGGCAATCCAGCAATACAAGGTTTAAGCAGGCAGAGTGGTCAGAAAGGCAGAGTTCAGTAACGATATGGCAATCCAGCAATACAAGGGTTAAGCAGGCAGAGTGGTCAGAAAGGCAGAGTTCAGTAACGATATGGCAAATCCAGCAATACAAGGGTTAAGCAGGCAGAGTGGTCAGAAAGCAGAGTTCAGTAACGATATGGCAATCCAGCAATACAAGGGTTAAGCAGGCAGAGTGGTCAGAAAGGCAGAGTTCAGTAACAATATGGCAATGCAGCAATACAAGGGTTAAGCAAGCAGAGTGGTCAGAAAGTGCTGTAGAGCAACAAATGATCTTGATACCCATTATGTAGAATTGGCACCAGCAGATTGTGCATGAACTTCTCTTTGTTCAGCATAGATTTAGCACATACAGGACCACACTGTCATTATGTATTATTTAACAGTTTAAAACAATAATTTATTTCTTTTCTTCATCTGTTTTTTCTACAGGATGGTAATGTTTGGGACAAGCTACAGATTCTAATACATCTGGATACACTGAATATTTGTAAGACACAATTAACACTCTGCCAGCATTATCTGCCATATTCAGAGAAGCTTTGCAGCTACCTCTCCAGGATTTAGGAGTTAAATACCTGCTGATAACTGATATGTGAGCTTTTGTGTTAATAAGCACTTCATTAGTTTAGGGCATTAATGCTGTAATTGGGTATTGTCAAGACGTATGGCTGGGTTTTATATATACGTGTGTGTGTGTGTGTATATATATATATATATATATATATATACTGTATATATATATATATATATATATATATATATATATATATATATATATATATATATATATATATACTGTATATACACATACACGCACACATATACACATACACACACACGTACAAATCCCCAAATCTGGAATTCCAAACTTATTCTGAAATCCAAACTTTTTAAAAAATAAAATGGTCAAAAATTACTATTTTTGTCCAGCCTGTAAGTAAAAATCTTCTCTGCCTGTGTCTTTTGTTTGTTTGTTTTCTAAAATGCAAATGATAGTCTGTAATTATTTAAAATAACAAATACCACCTTACTAATTATAGCACTGTACTATCTTTCTGAGGGTACTATGTATAAAAAAGTATTAAAAGTGATATAAAACAACTTTTAGGTTGCGTGTATGAGCTGTATTATGACATGTTAATATTGCCTAAATGGCATGATAATGGTTCTATTCCCTCTCAAAACTGTCCCATTTTAAAAATGCAAATATTCCAGAATCCAAACTATTCTGAAATCCAAACCTTTTCTGGTCCCAAGCAGTTATGATAAAAGTTTTTCTACCTGAATATATACACTCACCTGCTACTTTATTATTTAAGAAACCAGTTTGAGATTATTTGAGCTTTGTGACGTGGTGCATTATTCTGCTGGAAGTAGCCATCAGAAGATGGGTACACTGTAGTCCATAAAGGGAATGACAGGGTCAGCAACAATACTCAGGTAGGCCATGGCATTTAAACGATGCTCAATTGGTACTAAGGGGCCCAAAGTGTGCCAAGAAAATATCCCCCAAACCATGACACAACCACCACCAGCCTGAACTATTGATACAAGACAGGAGGGATCCTTGCTTTCATGTTGTTTATGCCAAATTCTTACCCTACCATTTGAATGTTGCAGCTGATATCGAGACTCTTCAGACCAGGCAATGTTTTTCCAATCTTCTATTGTCCAATTTTGGTGAGCCTGTGCGAAATGTAGCCTCAATTTCCTGTTCTTAGCTGACAGGAGTGGCACCCGGTGTGGTCTTCTGCTGCTGTAGCCCACCTGCTTCAAGGTTCGACGTGTTGTGCGTTCAGAGATGGTAATGCTGCATACCTTGGTTGTAACGAGTGGCTATTTAAGGCTACTGTTACCTTTCTATCATCTTGAACCAGTCTGCCTATTCTCCTCTGACCTCTGACATCAACAAGGCATTTTCTTCCACACAATCTACTGCTCACTGGTTATTTTCACTTTTTTCAGACCATTCTCTGTAAACCCTAGAGATGGTTGTGCTTGAAAATCCCAGTAGATCAGCAGTTTTTTAAAAAGTCAGACCAGCCCATCTGGCAACCAACAACCATGCCACATTCAAAGTTGCTTATATCCCATTTCTTCACCATTTTGATGCTCGGTTTGAACTTTAGCAAATCGTCTTCGTCCTCGCACATCTGGGTATTACATATATTTCGCCGGCATTTCCTAAGTGCCCTAAGTCGGATAAACTAGCGATGTCCAAAAATAAGCGCAAATACAAATTTCTGGAGTCGCCAGTGACTTACGGCACTTTAGAAACTGCCGGCGCCTAAGAAAAGTAACACAAATTTTAAATCTCCTGTAACTGTCTAACACACCTCCCAAAAATAAGCCCGACACGTATACCCCTGTATCCGCAATCCTCCCTCTCACTTCAAATAATAAATGTATTAACCCCTAGACCGACAACCCCCCACAACGCAATAAGCCTAATTATTAACTCCTAAACCGCCATAGCCCACACCGCAAGTAATAACTAAATTATTAACCCCTAAACCGCCATAGCCCACACCGCAATAAACCTACTCTAGTATTAACCCCTAAACCGCCATAGTCCACATAGCCTATTAAATCTATTAACCCCTAATCTGCCGCCGCCAACGTCGCGGCCACTATAATAAAGTTATTAACCCCTAAACCTAAGTCTAACCCTAACACCCCCCCCTAACTTAATTATTATTTAAATAAATCTAAATAATATTACTATTATTAACTAACTTATTCCTATTTAAAACTAAATACTTTCCTATAAAATAAACCTAAGATAGCAAAAATATAACTAATAGTTACATTGTAGCTATTTTAGGATTTATTTTTATTTTACAGGCAACTTTGTATTTATTTTAACTAGGTACAATAACTATTAAATAGTTAATAACTATTTAATAGCTACCTAGTTAAAATAATTACAAATTTAGCTGTAAAATAAAACCTAACCTAAGTTACAATTACACCTAACACTATCATTAAATTAATTAAATAAATTAACTACAATAACCTAAAATTAAATACAATTAAATGAAATAAACTATAGTACAAAAAAAAACAAAACACTAAATTACAGAAATAAAAAAAATTACAAGAAGTTTAAACTAATTACACCTAATCTAAGCCCCCGAATAAAATAAAAAAGCCCCCCAAAATAAAAAAATGCCCTACCCTATACTAAATTACAAATAGCCCTTAAAATGGCTTTTTTGCTGGGCATTGCCCCAAAGTAATCAGCTCTTTTACCTGTAAAAAAAGAAATACACCCCCCAACATTACAACCCACCACTCACACACCCCTACTCTAAAACCCACCCAATCCCCCCTTAATAAAACCTAACACTACCCCTTGAAGATCACCCTACCTTGAGCCGTCTTCACCTAGCCGGGCACAAGTGGTCATCCGATCCGGGCAGAAGAGGACATCCAGACCGGCAGAAGTCTTCACCCTATTCGGGCAGAAGAGGACATCTGGACCGGTCTTCATCCAAGCGGCATCTTCTATCTTCTTCCATCCGATGAGGAGCGGCTCCATCTTGAAGACCTCCGGCGCGGAGCATCCTTCCTGGCCGACGGACTAACGACGAATGAAGGTTCCTTTAAATGATGTCATCCAAGATGGCGTCCCTCGAATTACGATTGGCTGATAGGATTCTATCAGCCAATCAGAATTATGGTAGGAAAAATCAGATTGGCTGATTTAATCAGCCAATCGGATTGAAGTTCAATCCGATTGTCTGATTGGATCAGCCAATAGAATGCAAGGTCAATCCTATTGGCTGATCCAATCAGCCAATCGGGTTGAACTTCAATCCAACACCAACACCAACATCAGCCAATTGGAATTCGAGGGACGCCATCTTGGATGACGTAATTTAAAGGAACCTTCATTCGTCGAGTAGTTGTGCTGGAAGGATGCTCCGCATCGGATGTCTTCAAGATGGACCCGCTCCGCTCCGGATGGAAGAAGATAGAAGATGCCGCCTGGATGAAGACATCTGCCGGTCCGGATGTCCTCTTCTGCCTGGATAGGATGAAGACTTCTGCCGGTCTGGATGTCCTCTTCTGCCCCCGATCGGATGACCACTTGTGCCCAGCTGGGTGAAGACGGCTCAAGGTAGGGTGATCTTCAAAGGGGTAGTGTTAAGTTTTATTAAGGGGGGATTGGTGGGTTTTAGAGTAGGGGTGTGTAGGTGGTTGGTTGTAATGTTGGGGGGGTGTATTTCTATTTTTACAGGTAAAAGAGCTGATTACTTTGGGGCAATGCCCCGCAAAAAGCCCTTTTAATAGCTATTCGTAATTTAGTATAGGGTAGGGCATTTTATTATTTTGGGGGGCTTTTTTATTTTATTAGGGGGCTTAGATTAGGTGTAATTAGTTTAAACTTCTTGTAATATTTTTCTATTTTCTGTAATTTAGTGTTTGTTTTTTGTACTATAGTTTATTTTAATTAATTGTATTTAATTTTAGCTAATTGTAGTTAATTTATTTAATTAATTTAATGATAGTGTAGTGTTAGGTGTAATTGTAACTTAGGTTAGGTTTTATTTTACAGGTACTTTTGTCTTTATTTTAACTAGGTAGCTATTAAATAGTTATTAACTATTTAATAGCTATTGTACCTAGTTAAAATAAATACAAAGTTGCCTGTAAAATAAAAATAAATCCTAAAATAGCTACAATGTAATTATTAATTATATTGTAGCTATCTTAGGGTTTATTTTATAGGTAAGTATTTAGTTTTAAATACTATTAATTTAGTTAATAATAGTAATATTATTTAGATTTATTTAAATAATATTTAAGTTAGGGGGTGTTAGTGTTAGACTTAGGTTTAGGGGTTAATAACTTTATTATAGTGGCGGCAACGTTGGCAGCGGCAGATTAGGGTTTAATAGATTTAATAGGCTATGTGGGCTATGGCGGTTTAGGGGTTAATACTAGAATAGGTTTATTGCGGTGTGGGCTATGGCGGTTTAGGGGTTAATACACTTTATTAGTTATTGCGGTGGGGGATTGCGGTTGACAGGTAGATAGACATTGCACAAGCCTCTTACTCCACCCACATGCCTCCCTAATCAAGTCCCTAGCTTCCTGTCCCCTGTGTAGAGCTCTGCAGGGTGTTCCAATCCCCACCAATTACATTTCTGGAATTTCCACTGTCTGTACCTTTTTTATTACATGTTCTTCACTCTAGCAAGGAGAGCAAGGACAGATACAAATAAGAAAATAGGATTTAAATAAGAAAAAGCAATAATAAAATGATTCCACTATTACCTAGAACCATGCCTGCTCTAGCAAAATATTAATAGTTATTAAATCCTATTTTGTAAAAATAATTCACCTATAAGAATGTTGTTGAGTGACTCTCTCACACGTATAGAATGATACAGCAGCACTCCAATAATAACACAATAAAAGTTAAACCTATTTAAGTTCCGGGTCCTATAGACATAGCATTTATATTTATCTATAGAGTAAACAGAAGGGGGATTGGGAGCTATTCAGTAGGATCTTTCTTTAACACCCTCCTCAGTTTTAATTAGAAACACTGCAGCTCTGGTGTAAAAATATCTCTTTGCTGTGTCTTTATTTCTTTTTCTCCACTTAGAATTGCCAGCAGCTAATTGGGTCCATGGTAGCCTATTTCTGATCTAATTAGGGTTAATTGAGTTTGCCTGTGCTTCAGTATTTGCAACATTACCTCTGCTAACCAGGGCTATGGATCAGAGGACCCTTTATGCCTCTTAAACGTGTTTATCGTCTTCTGTTAATGTTCCAGCCCACATGTTGCCATCTTGTCATTTGTGCAATTAGCGAGTACAGCACTTTGCCGCGTTCGGCTCTCTTGGCTCTGTGAGCTGTGTGGATAATTCTGGTGCACCTCATGCAGACGAATCTCAGAGAGAACTGCTTACGCGCGTACTGGGATCAAGATCACAAACTAGTGTAACCCAGTTTAACTATGAACTAGTTTTTGTTTTATCTGACTCCTGAAAAGTTTGCGCGTCATCACAGTACCACTTTATGTGTGAGAATGGGGAAAAAGAAAAACTAAACTCGTCTAATAGTATCTGTTTAATAATCTCTAGTTATGTTAATTTATAAAACATATATGTCTTAGTAATTGTCTAATATTTAAATTTACATACAAAACAAGTCTCATTTAACAAGTGACTTCTTATATTAGCTGATTATATATAATAGGGGCGGCCAGCTGATATTCCCTGGGCCACATGCCCTGTGCACTTGTCTTTGTGGCCCGTGGGACAAAGCTTAACAAAGGGTATGTACTGTAATTTTTGTGACCCCAGGAAATAGCAGCTATGGGATCTTCTGGTGGGTGGGCCAACAAGATGGCTTCAACTCAACTGGAGAGGAAAGAACAGGTACCCTGCAACCTTACCTAATCTGATCTTGTGCCACTGGATGTGTTTAGGAAATCTATTATTATTTGTGTGTTTCATAACCATAAATGTATATGGGGTGCTTAAGGCTTCTAATATATTGATGTGTTAGGAGATTGTCCATGACTAATATATGAAGTAGCAAGATAAGAGCTATAGATATTATTATTATTATTGACCAATATTCCAATCCAGTCTATCTGGGGGCCCAAAAGCCTCTTTTCATCTTAAACCAATCACATGCCAAAAACAAAATAATGAGGATGCTCTTGGTCAGAGGGAAAAGCAGACATTTTTACTACAACTTGTTGCCTTTCTTATTTAAATAATAACCCTTTTTAACCCAGACTAACTCTCTCCTGTTCATGCATGGAGCACAGGACATGTAGATGAATCTTGCCTTGTTGTCACCTTTTTCAGGGACTCCCGGCCACCCCTAGAGCAGGGGAAACAAACCTTTTTGAGAGTGTATCCCAGATTGGAAATAATCTTTTAAACAAATTCTCCCATGCCACCTATAAGCTCATAGTAAAGTTCAAGAATGAAAGCTTATAAATAGCACAGATGTATAAGAAAAATACATTACTACACCCTACAATCGCAAAAGATGCCAGATAATATGGTGGTAGCCCAGAGGTCGGGTATCAGCATTTTATTAAAGTGACACCTCTAGCAATTGTGCCAAAGGTTCACAAAAAAAGAGCTTCATTGACAAGGTTCTCTGCCTGTGTTTGGGGCTTTATACATACAGAGAGAAGTGCACTCACAGGAACGAACAACTGGCTCAATACCATTGTTAGCCTGTTCTATGGCGATTTACCACCTGGGTGCAGCTTTTTAGCCCAGTAATGCTTTTCACAGAGTAGAACTTTCCTGTAGTATATCAGTCTGATCCCCGCCTATTACGGTCAGTCCAGCGCTGAAATACCAGGCAATTCCTCTCTGAACAAGGAACACAGCAACCCCAGACGATCGTTTCGGCCTTCATTGGGCCTCGTCAGTGAGGTGTAGCTATATTCCTCTAAGCACGCTGAGCAAGGGGTCCACGTCTGGTTGCCCCTTTTTCCCATAGGGAGACTAAATACATACAGAGAGAAGTGCACTCACAGGAACGAACAACTGGCTCAATACCATTGTTAGTCTGTTCTATGGCGATTTTTGGGGCTTGCCAGGTTCCACCCACTACTGCCCACGTTTAACATTGAAATGCCATCCCTGCTCTTGCACTATTGGCTTGTTACCGCAGACAAATCAGTGTAGGGTTCTTTCACTGAGATGGCAGAGAGGTTAGGAATCAGAGGCGTTAAGTCTATTTAACTTGCGCTAAAGACTTGCATGGGGTGGTCTGGAACACAATGCCCCAAACTAAGTGAAAGAAAAAATGTATTAAAGACTAAAACATTGAAGTAACTTTAACCACTTTGAGATTATAAGATAAAGGGCTGAATAACAAGTGGAGCACAAAAATATTAGCGCTAACTGCGCTCAGGTTAAATCAATAACGCTCCTATTATAAGTTGATAGTAAAATGGTAGTGCACAAGGAAATACTCAGTTGCTAACAGCAATAGCACTCTACTTGTAATCTGGGTCAAAATGCTTAATTATGTGTAGTAGAATATATAAAAATACAATATATCTGTATTATTTATTTTGTCCCTTTTTTCTGTAATATAACCCATGACTTAAAGGGATATTCCAGCCAAAATTTGAATCCACATGGATGCATTAAAGTTTTGAAGAGATGCATTTTTGTATTATACATGTATTAGCAAAAATGCTTCTAATAAAAGCTATAGCCGTTTCAAAAGTGTATTTAAGTATGCACCGTGCACCAGCATTTTTAAACACAGCACTTGTTAAAGGGACAGTCTAGTCCAAAATAAACTTTCATGATTCAGATAGGGCATGTCATTTTAAACAATTTTCCAATTTACTTTTATCACCAATTTTGCTTTATTCTCTTGGTTGAAAGCTTAACCTAGGAGGTTCATATGCTAATTTCTTAGACCTTGAAGGCCACCTCTTTTCAGAATGCATTTTTAACAGTTTTTTCACCACTAGAGGGTGTTAGTTCACGAATTTCATATAGATAACACTGTGCTCGTGCACGTGAAGTTATCTGGGAGCAGGCACTGATTGGCTAGACTGCAAGTCTGTCAAAAGAACTGAAATAAAGGGGCAGTCTGCAGAGGCTTAGATACAAGATAATCACAGAGGTAAAAAGTGTATTTATATAACTGTGTTGTGTTGGTTATGCAAAACTGGGGAATGGGTAATAAAGGGATTATCTATCTAAACAAAAAAATTCTGGTGTAGACTGTTCCTTTAAGAGAGCCTAAGGTGCTTGTACCATCTGGTAATGACTCAATTTGTTAAGTGCTGACATGATACAAGCCCCCGTGGCGCTCAGAGCAGCTGCAGTATTTAAAATGTGGGTGCAGTGAAAATATCTAGCTATGCTTCACATGCACGTGCAGAGAGAAATGTTAACACTAAAACAGTGATAACGTTTACTAGAAGCATTTGTGCCAATACATGTATATTGTAAATATGTTTCTATTCAAAGATGTAATTAATCTATGTGCATTTACATTTTGACTGGAATGTCCCTTTAAGCTTTTTCAATTGTGAGTGCAAACTACAGACTTCACAAGACTAACCCTTCTACATATGTCCCTAGTTGGCTTCATCTGTGGGGATAAGATAAAATCTTGAAAAAAAATACGTGACAACCCTTGTCTACTTCAGTAACACTTCTAGATTGACTTCTCTAAATAAGGGGCGAGATTACATATACGGCGCAGGCTTCAGCGCAAGCGCTGAAGCCCGCACCGCCCATAATTTCACCTCACATATCGGGGTATTACATAAACCCTGTCGGCATTTCATAAAGTGCCATAAGTCGGATAAACTATCGATGTCCAGAAATTTCTGGAGTCGCCAGTGACTTACTGCACTTTAGAAACTGCCGGCGCCTCAGAAAATACAAAAAAAAAAAAACATAAAATTTCCCGTAAAAGTCTAACACACCTCCCAAAAATAAACCCGACACGTAAAACCCCTATATCCACCATCAAACCCATATCGGAACTATAAAAATATTAACCCCTAAACAGACAACCACCCACAACGCAATATGCCTATTTAAACTATTAACCCCTAATCGGCAATTCACCCACATTGCGATCTACCCAATAAAAGTATTAACCCCTAAATCCGCCAACCCCAACATTGCAAACTACCTATTAAAACTATGAACCCCTAATCTGCCAAATCCACACAACGCAATAATGCTAATAAATCAATTAATCCCTAAACCGCCAAAGCCCACAACGCAAATAATAATCACTAAGCCCCCTAACCTAACACCCCCTAAATTAACCCCATCACATAAATTAAAACTAAATTACAATTAAAATTTAAAAACTAACATTACTTTAAAAAATTACAGAAAATAAAAGTCTAACATTACAGAAAATAAAAAACAAAATTTTCAAAAATAAAAAAATTATATCTAATCCCTATGAAAATAAAAAGCCCCCCCCAAAATAAAAACACCCCCTAATCTAATACTAAACTACCAATAGCCTTTAAAAGGGCCTTTTGTAGGGCATTGCCCTAAGTTAAACAGCTCTTTCCTTAAAAAAAATGTAAGTCCCCCCTCTAACATTAAAACCCCCCCACACACCAAACCCCCCCAAAAAAAAAACCTAACACTAAAAAAACCTAAACTACCCTTTGTCCCTAAAGGGGCATTTGTATGGGCATTGCCCTTAAAAGGGCATTCAGCTCTTTTACTCCCCTTAAATGTGCATTGGTAGTTTAGTATTAGATTAGGGGGTGTTTTTTATTTTCATAGGGATTAGGTATAATTTTTTTTATTTTTAATAATTTAGTTTTTTATTTTCTGTAATGTTAGACTTTTTTATTTTTTGTAATTTTAGCTTAATTTAAAATTAGTTTCTTTCATGTAATTAGCAAGAGTCCATGAGCTAGTGACGTATGGGATATACATTCCTACCAGGAGGGGCAAAGTTTCCCAAACCTCAAAATGCCTATAAATACACCCCTCACCACACCCACAAATAAGTTTTACAAACTTTGCCTCCTATGGAGGTGGTGAAGTAAGTTTGTGCTAGATTCTACGTTGATATGCGCTCCGCAGCAGGTTGGAGCCCGGTTTTCCTCTCAGCGTGCAGTGAATGTCAGAGGGATGTGAGGAGAGTATTGCCTATTTGAATTCAATGATCTCCTTCTACGGGGTCTATTTCATAGGTTCTCTGTTATCGGTCGTAGAGATTCATCTCTTACCTCCCTTTTCAGATCGACGATATACTCTTATATATATATATACCATTACCTCTGCTGACTTTCGTTTCAGTACTGGTTTGGCTTTCTACAAACATGTAGATGAGTGTCCTGGGGTAAGTAAGTCTTATTTTCTGTGACACTCTAAGCTATGGTTGGGCACTTTTTTATAAAGTTCTAAATATATGTATTCAAACATTTATTTGCCTTGACTCAGGATGTTCAACATTCCTTATTTCAGACAGTCAGTTTCATATTTGGGATAATGCATATGAATAAATCAATTTTTTCTTACCTTAAAATTTGACTTTTTCCTGTGGGCTGTTAGGCTCGCGGGGGCTGAAAATGCTTCATTTTATTGCGTCATTCTTGGCGCTGACTTTTTTGGCGCAAAATTTTTTTCTATTTCCGGCGTCATACGTGTCGCCGGAAGTTGCGTCATTTTTGACGTTCTTTTGCGCCAAAAGTGTCGGCATTCCGGATGTGGCGTCATTTTTGGCGCCAAAAGCATTTAGGCGCCAAATAATGTGGGCGTCTTTTTTGGCGCTAAAAAAATATGGGCGTCACTATTGTCTCCACATTATTTAAGTCTCATTATTTATTGCTTCTGGTTGCTAGAAGCTTGTTCACTGGCATTTTTTCCCATTCCTGAAACTGTTATTTAAGGAATTTGATCAATTTTGCTTTATATGTTGTTTTTTCTATTACATATTGCAAGATGTCCCACGTTGAAACTGAGTCAGAAGATACTTCTGGAAAATCGCTGCCTGGTGCTGGAGCTACCAAAGCTAAGTGTATCTGCTGTAAACTTATGGTATCTGTTCCTCCAGCTGTTGTTTGTACTGATTGTCATGACAAACTTGTTAATGCAGATAATATTTCCTTTAGTACTGTTACATTACCTGTTGCTGTTCCGTCAACATCTAATACTCAGAGTGTTCCTGATAACATAAGAGATTTTGTTTCTAAATCCATTAAGAAGGCTATGTCTGTTATTCCTCCTTCTAGTAAACGTAAAAAGTCTTTTAAAACTTCTCATTTTTCAGATGAATTTTTAAATGAACATCATCATTCTGATTCTGATAATGGTTCTTCTGGTTCAGAGGATTCTGTCTCAGAGGTTGATGCTGATAAATCTTCATATTTATTTAAAATGGAATTTATTCGTTCTTTACTTAAAGAAGTCCTAATTGCATTAGAAATTGAGGATTCTGGTCCTCTTGATACTAAATCTAAACGTTTAGATAAGGTTTTTGAATCTCCTGTAGTTATTCCAGAAGTGTTTCCTGTCCCTGGTGCTATTTCTGAAGTAATTTCCAGGGAATGGAATAATTTGGGTAATTCATTTACTCCTTCTAAACGTTTTAAGCAATTATATCCTGTGTCATCTGACAGATTAGAATTTTGGGACAAAATCCCTAAGGTTGATGGGGCTGTCTCTACTCTTTCTAAGCGTACTACTATTCCTACGGCAGATGGTACTTCCTTTAAGGATCCTTTAGATAGGAAAATTTAATCATTTCTAAGAAAAGCTTACTTGTGTTCAGGTAATCTTCTTAGACCTGCTATATCTTTAGCGGATGTTGCTGCAGCTTCAACTTTTTGGTTAGAAGGTTTAGCGCAACAAGTAACAGATCATAATTCTCATAGCATTATTATTCTTCTACAACATGCTAATAATTTTATTTGTGATGCCATCTTTGATATCATTAGAGTTGATGTCAGGTATATGTCTCTAGCTATTTTATCTAGAAGAGCTTTATGGCTTAAAACTTGGAATGCTGATATGTCTTCTAAGTCTACTCTGCTTTCCCTTTCTTTCCAGGGTAATAAATTATTTGGTTCTCAGTTGGATTCTATTATCTCAACTGTTACTGGAGGGAAAGGAACTTTTTTACCACAGGATAAAAAATCTAAAGGTAAATTTAGGTCTAATAATCGTTTTCGTTCCTTTCGTCACAACAAGGAACAAAAGCCTGATCCTTCATCCTCAGGAGCGGTATCAGTTTGGAAACCATCTCCAGTCTGGAATAAATCCAAGCCTTTTAGAAAATCAAAACCAGCTCCTAAGTCCACATGAAGGTGCGGCCCTCATTCCAGCTCAGCTGGTAGGGGGCAGATTACGTTTTTTCAAAGAAATTTGGATCAATTCCGTTCACAATCTTTGGATTCAGAACATTGTTTCAGAAGGGTACAGAATTGGTTTCAAGATAAGGCCTCCTGCAAAGAGATTTTTTCTTTCCCGTGTCCCAGTAAACCCAGCGAAGGCTCAAGCATTTCTGAAATGTGTTTCAGATCTAGAGTTGGCTGGAGTAATTATGCAAGTTCCAGTTCTGGAACAGGGGCTGGGGTTTTATTCAAATCTCTTCATTGTACCAAAGAAGGAGAATTCCTTCAGACCAGTTCTGGATCTAAAAATATTGAATCGTTATGTAAGGATACCAACATTCAAAATGGTAACTGTAAGGACTATCCTGCCTTTTGTTCAGCAAGGGCATTATATGTCTACAATAGATTTACAGGATGCATATCTGCATATTCCGATTCATCCAGATCACTATCAGTTTCTGAGATTCTCTTTCCTAGACAAGCATTACCAGTTTGTGGCTCTACCGTTTGGCCTAGCAACAGCTCCAAGAATTTTTACAAAGGTTCTCAGTGTCCTTCTGTCTGTAATCAGAGAACAGGGTATTGTGGTATTTCCTTATTTGGACGATATCTTGGTACTTGCTCAGTCTTCACATTTAGCAGAATCTCATACGAATCGACTTGTGTTGTTTCTTCAAGATCATGGTTGGAGGATCAATTTACCAAAAAGTTCATTGATTCCTCAGACAAGGGTAACCTTTTTAGGTTTCCAGATAGATTCAGTGTCCATGACTCTGTCTTTGACAGACAAGAGACGTCTAAAATTGATATCAGCTTGTCGAAACCTTCAGTCACAATCATTCTCTTCGGTAGCTTTATGCATGGAAATTCTAGGTCTTATGACTGCAGCATCGGACGCGATCCCCTTTGCTCGTTTTCACATGCGACCTCTTCAGCTCTGTATGCTGAACCAGTGGTGCAGGGATTACACAAAGATATCTCAATTAATATCTTTAAAACCGATTGTACGACACTCTCTGACGTGGTGGACAGATCACCATTGTTTAGTTCAGGGGACTTCTTTTGTTCTTCCGACCTGGACTGTAATTTCAACAGATGCAAGTCTGACAGGTTGGGGAGCTGTTTGGGGGTCTCTGACAGCACAAGGGGTTTGGGAATCTCAGGAGGTGAGATTACCGATCAATATTTTGGAACTCCGTGCAATTTTCAGAGCTCTTCAGTCATGGCCTCTTCTAAAGAGAGAATCGTTCATTTGTTTTCAGAGAGACAATGTCACAACTGTGGCATACATCAATCATCAAGGAGGGACTCACAGTCCTCTGGATATGAAAGAAGTATCTCGAATTCTGGTATGGGCGGAATCCAGCTCCTGTCTACTTTCTGCGGTTCATATCCCAGGTATAGACAATTGGGAAGCGGATTATCTCAGTCGCCAAACGTTACATCCGGGCGAATGGTCTCTTCACCCAGAGGTTTTTCTTCAGATTGTTCAAATGTGGGGACTTCCAGAAATAGATCTGATGGCCTCTCATCTAAACAAGAAACTTCCCAGGTATCTGTCCAGATCCAGGGATCCTCAAGTGGAAGCAAGTGGATGCATTGTCACTTCCTTGGAAGTATCATCCTGCCTATATCTTTCCGCCTCTAGTTCTTCTTCCAAGAGTAATCTCCAAGATTCTGAAGGAATGCTCGTTTGTTCTGCTGGTAGCTCCAGCATGGCCTCACAGGTTTTGGTATGCGGATCTTGTCCGGATGGCCTCTTGCCAACCGTGGACTCTTCCGTTAAGGCCAGACCTTCTGTTGCAAGGTCCTTTTTTCCATCAGGATCTCAAATCCTTAAATTTAAAGGTATGGAGATTGAACGCTTGATTCTTAGTCAAAGAGGTTTCTCTGACTCTGTGATTAATACTATGTTACAGGCTCGTAAATCTGTATCTAGGGAGATATATTATAGAGTCTGGAAGACTTATATTTCTTGGTGTCTTTCTCATCATTTTTCCTGGCATTCTTTTAGAATTCCGAGAATTTTACAGTTTCTTCAGGATGGTTTGGATAAAGGTTTGTCTGCAAGTTCCTTGAAAGGACAAATCTCTGCTCTTTCTGTTCTTTTTCACAGAAAGATTGCTAATCGTCCTGATATTCATTGTTTTGTACAAGCTTTGGTTCGTATAAAACCTGTCATTAAGTCAATTTCTCCTCCTTGGAGTTTGAATTTGGTTCTGGGGGCTCTTCAAGCTCCTCCGTTTGAACCTATGCATTCATTGGACATTAAATTACTTTCTTGGAAAGTTTTGTTCCTTTTGGCCATCTCTTCTGTCAGAAGAGTTTCTGAATTATCTGCTCTTTCTTGTGAGTCTCCTTTTCTGATTTTTCACCAGGATAAGGCGGTGTTGCGAACTTCTTTTAAATTTTTACCTAAGGTTGTGAATTCCAACAACATTAGTAGAGAAATTGTGGTTCCTTCATTATGTCCTAATCCTAAGAATTCTAAGGAGAAATCATTGCATTCTTTGGATGTAGTTAGAGCTTTGAAATATTATGTTGAAGCTACTAAGAATTTCCGAAAGACTTCTAGTCTATTTGTTATCTTTTCCGGTTCTAGGAAAGGTCAGAAGGCCTCTGCCATTTCTTTGGCATCTTGGTTGAAATCTTTAATTCATCATGCATATGTCGAGTCGGGTAAAACTCCGCCTCAAAGGATTACAGCTCATTCTACTAGGTCAGTTTCTACTTCCTGGGCGTTTAGGAACGAAGCTTCGGTTGATCAGATTTGCAAAGCAGCAACTTGGTCTTCTTTGCATACTTTTACTAAATTCTACCATTTTGATGTGTTTTCCTCTTCTGAAGCTGTCTTTGGTAGAAAAGTACTTTAGGCAGCTGTTTCAGTTTGAATCTTCTGCTTATATTTTCAGTTTTTTTCCTTATATTTATGCTTCGCACTTTTTTCTTATCACCCCACTTCTTGGCTATTCGTTAAACTGATTTGTGGGTGTGGTGAGGGGTGTATTTATAGGCATTTTGAGGTTTGGGAAACTTTGCCCCTCCTGGTAGGAATGTATATCCCATACGTCACTAGCTCATGGACTCTTGCTAATATGAAAGAAATGAATTTTTCAGGTAAGTTCTTACATAAATTATGTTTTTTTTTTATTTTTAAAGTAATGTTAGGTTTTTATTTTAATTGTAATTTAGTTTTATTTTAATTTATGTAATGGGGTTAATTTAGGGGGTGTTAGGGGGCTTAGTGATTAGTTATTTGCATTGTGGGCTTTGGCGGTTTAGGGGTTAATAGATTTATTAGCATTATTGCGTTGTGTGGGTTTGGCTGATTAGGGGTTAATAGTTTTAATTGGTAGTTTGCGATGTTGGGGTTGGCGGATTTAGGGGTTAATAATTTTTTTAGGTAGATCACAATGTGGGTGAATTGCGGATTAGGGGTTAATAAATTAGGCATAATGCGTTGTGGGGAGTTGTCGGTTTAGGGGTTAATACTTTTATTATTAGTTCCGATGTGGGTAATGGCGTATTAGGGGTTAATATACTTTATTCGTTTTTGCGGTGAAGGATTGCTGTTGACTGGTATAGATATTGCGCATGCGTTAGGTGTAAGTTACTATTTTCAGGGAGTTACGGTGCTCACGTACTCAGCGTAAGGCTTGCTGTGCCTTCCTATATGTGGCGAGGTGAAAATGGAATAAAATTTCTCAATTTTTGCCGTGCAAGTCCTTGCGCTGAATATGTGATACCGATTTGCGATGCGGTTCTATGTTAACTTATGGGAGTAAAAATAGCGGCTGACGGGTGAAATATACGCGCCGTATATGTAATACCAAAATCGCGTAAAAACTGGCGGCGCCGGCTTTTGTAGGCGACGCCACATATGTAATGGAGCCCAAGGCATCTAGATAACTGCAACATTATAGATCTTTAATACAAAAGAGCTATCAGAAATGCAAAATACATTTTTCAGTCAAAATATCCTGATTTTTTAATCACTTTTTAATCAAATGGGAAATTTTGCTGCAGGATAAAATGATAAAAAAAAATTGGTTTTTGAATTAAAATGATATAAAGTATTTCAAATGTACAATTCTAGCTGCTGTCTATTTCATTTTGGGACCATCATATATGTTATTTTATCAACTTTGTTTATTAGAAATGTCATTTACTTCAAGAGTAGTAATAAAAGCACAGATACCATTTACCATAGTGCAGGAAAATTGTCTGTCATTGCTCCTAGCGAACGTAATGCAGAAATCCCAGATTGGCACAACAATATGTAAATAGATAACTGTGCCTTCCAGCAAAAAAGAAAATGTGTGCACTGAAATTATCTACGTAAAAGAAAAGATTTTCGATAATTTAATGTCTGAAGACTAAATGGCGACTGTTTGGTAATAACAACGCAGCACAAAACCACATTTTAACCTGATAAACATTATGTTCACTAATGACTGAGAAACAGCTCTTTATATATATTGTACTGCAATGCACATCTTAGATATAGAGGCATGACAGATGTTTCTATGCTTCTAAAGTATGTTTAAAGGGATACTAAACCCAAATTTCTTGCAATTTTAAGCAACTTTCTAATTTACTCCTATTATCAAATGTTCTTCATTCTCTCATTGTCTTTATTTGAAAAAGCACAAATGAAAGCTATGGAGCCAGACCATTTTTTGTTTAGTAATAGCACCCTGGATAGTGCTTGCTGATTGGTGACTATATTTAGCCATGCAATCAGCAAAGCGCAACCCAGGTGCTGAACCTAAAGTGGGCTGGCTCCTCTAGCTGTCATTTTGGCTTTTTCAAATACAGATATCAAGAAAACGAAGAAAAATTGATAATAGGAGTAAATTAGAAAGTTTCTTAAAATTGCTTGCTCTATCTGCATCATGAAAAAAAAATTGTGTTTAGTATCCCTTTAAAGCGACATAAAACCCCAAATTTTTCTTTCACTCTTCAGATAAAGGGGCATATTTACTTGATTCCCCTTGCCTAAAGACCGCTGCTCCATAACCTGTCCGCCTCCTCTGAGGCCGCGGACAGAAATCAACCCGATCGAATACGGGGCCGATTGGCTGCAAATCTGCAGGGGGCGGCATTGCACCAGCAGTTCACAAGAACTGCTGGTGCAATGATTAATGCCGACAGCGTATGCTGTTGGCTTAGATCGATGTGCGGCGGACATGATACGCTACTTCGTATCATGTCCGCTCGCACATTGATAAATATGCCCCAGAGTATACAATTTTAAACAACTTTCTAATTTACTTCTATTGTCACATTTTCTTGTTATCCTTTGTTAAAAAGATGGAAATTAAGTTTAGGAGAGTGCACGTGTCTGTACCCATTTTTGCAATAATTATACATTACTAAGAGCACTAGATGGCAGCACTATGTCCTGTTATTTAGTGCTTCAGGCATGTGCACGTTACCTATCTAGGATATCACTTCAACAAAGAATAACATTAGAGCGAGGCAATTTTTGTAATAGTTTTAAATTGAAAACTTTTTTAAAATTGTATTTTTAATCTGAATCATGAAAGACCATTTCTTTCATGATTCAGATAGAACATGCAATTTGTAACAACTTTCTAATTTACTTCTATTATCAATTTCTCCTCATTCTTTTGTTATCTTGTGTTGAAAACCAGGGACTTATGCTTAGGAGCCGACCCATTTCTGGAGCACAATGTGGCAGCAGTTACAAGAATGTTATCCATTTGCAAGAGCAGTAGAGGGCATTTAGTGTCCCAGATGCTACCTAGGTATCTCTTCAATTCAGAATATCATGGGGACAAAACAAATTTGATAAAATAAGTAAATTGGAAACTTTTTTTAAAATGGCTCTGTTTGAATCACAAAAGAAAAATGTTGAATTTCATATCCCTTTAATTATTTGAAGCAAATAATAATTTAAAACAAAAGATAGCAAATTAAAATCTACTGCTAATTCTCAAATGCAAATGTGATGGTACTTTCTATGACATCATCAGATATGTTAATCCGTGCATTCTGGGGACTTTATTCATTAAAATCTGTTTGTGAAGCTAATATATAGCGGAAAGAAAACGTAAAAACAAAGAAAGAGAAAAAAAACAAGACAACCTCATCAGATCTGAAACAACACAATCCTGTGCTACTTCACAAGAGCAATAGCGCCTTTATAAGTTCTGCATACTGGGCCTAAGTTTAGGTGAAAAATCCCAATGACTGGATTCCCACCTCCAATTCCGTTGCTCGCCTCTGTGAAATCGCTGCTACTCCATTCATATTATCCAGCGAGATAACAAAACAGACGTGTGCATATTTTACAGTTTCCGTCAGCTGTTTTACAAAGTGCTGTGCATCTAATGATTGTTTTTATACATTATACCTGAAACGCAAACAATAATATTAAACTGTATTATTTAACACTGTATTGGTTGAGATTCAATTATTTTTTTATGGAAGGACAAAAAAAAGAAAATTTCATGTTGATACAATGTCTAAAATATAATTTATTGTATGGAATTCAATACATTTTTATAATCCATCACATGCACACTATGGCCTAGATTTGGAGTTTGGCGGTAGAAGGGCTGTTAACGCTCCGCGGGCTTTTTTCTGGCCGCACCATAAATTTAACTCTGGTATCGAGAGTTCAAAAAAATGCTGCGTTAGGCTCCAAAAAAGGAGCGTAGAGCATTTTTACCGCAAATGCAACTCTCGATACCAGAGTTGCTTACGGACGCGGCCAGCCTCAAAAACGTGCTCGTGCACGATTCTCCCATAGGAAACAATGGGGCTGTTTGAGCTGAAAAAAAACCTAACACCTGCAAAAAAGCAGCGTTCAGCTCCTAATGCAGCCCCATTGTTTCCTATGGGGAAACACTTCCTACGTCTGCACCTAACACTCTAACATGTACCCCGAGTCTAAACACCCCTACCCTTACACTTATTAACCCCTAATCTGCCGCCCCCGCTATCGCTGACCCCTGCATTATATTATTAACCCCTAATCTTCCTCTCCGTAAACCGCCGCAACTTACATTATCCCTATGTACCCCTAATCTGCTGCCCCTAACACCGCCGACCCCTGTATTATATTTATTAACCCCTAATCTGACCCCCTCAACGTCGCCGACACCTGCCTACACTTATTAACCCCTAATCTGCCGAGCGGACCTGAGCGCTACTATAATAAAGTAATTAACCCCTAATCCGCCTCACTAACCCTATAATAAATAGTATTAACCCCTAATCTGCCCTCCCTAACATCGCCGACACCTAACTTCAATTATTAACCCCTAATCTGCCGACCGGACCTCACCGCTATTCTAATAAATGTATTAACCCCTAAAGCTAAGTCTAACACTAACACTAACACCCCCCCTAAGTTAAATATAATTTAAATCTAACGAAATTAATTAACTCTTATTAAATAACTTATTCCTATTTAAAGCTAAATACTTACCTGTAAAATAAATCCTAATATAGCTACAATATAAATTATAATTACATTGTAGCTATTTTAGGATTTATATTTATTTTACAGGCAACTTTGTAATTATTTTAACCAGGTACAATAGCTTTTAAATAGTTAAGAACTATTTAATAGTTACCTAGTTAAAATAATAACAAATTTACCTGTAAAATAAATCCTAACCTAAGTTATAATTAAACCTAACACTACCCTATCAATACATTAATTAAATAAACTACCTACAATTACCTACAATTAACCTAACACTACACTATCAATAAATAAATTAAATACAATTGCTACAAATAACTACAATTGCATAAACTAACTAAAGTACAAAAAATAAAAAAGAACTAAGTTACAAAAAATAAAAAAATATTTACAAACATAAGAAAAATATTACAACAATTTTAAACTAATTACACCTACTCTAAGCCCCCTAATAAAATAACAAAGACCCCCAAAATAAAAAATTCCCTACCCTATTCTAAATTAATAAATGTAAAAGCTCTTTTACCTTACCAGCCCTGAACAGGGCCCTTTGCGGGGCATGCCCCAAGAAAATCAGCTCTTTTGCCTGTAAAAAAAAACATACAATACCCCCCCAACATTACAACCCACCACCCACATACCCCTAATCTAACCCAAACCCCCCTTAAATAAACCTAACACTAAGCCCCTGAAGATCTTCCTACCTTGTCTTCACCATCCAGGTATCACCGATCCGTCCTGGCATCCGGTGCTGAAGAGGTCCAGAAGAGGCTCCAAAGTCTTCCTCCTATCCGGCAAGAAGAGGACATCCGGACCGGCAAACATCTTCTCCAAGCGGCATCTTCGATCTTCTTCCATCCGGTGCGGAGCGGGTCCATCTTGAAGCAGCCGACGCGGATCCATCCTCTTCTTCCGTTGTCTCCCGACGAATGACGGTTCCTTTAAGGGACGTCATCCAAGATGGCGTCCCTCGAATTCCGATTGGCTGATAGGATTCTATCAGCCAATCGGAATTAAGGTAGGAATATTCTGATTGGCTGATGGAATCAGCCAATCAGAATCAAGTTCAATCCGATTGGCTGATCCAATCAGCCAATCAGATTGAGCTCGCATTCTATTGGCTGATCGGAACAGGTTTTACTGTAAGACAGGTTAGGATTTATTTCACAGGTAAATTTGTATTTATTTTAACTAGGTAGTTAGTAAATAGTTAATAACTATTTAATAACTAATCTACCTAGTTAAAATAAATACAAATTTACCTGTGAAATAAAAATAAAACCTAGGATAGCTACAATGTAACTATTAGTTATATTGTAGCTAGCTTAGGTTTTATTTTACAGGTAAGTATTTATTTTTAAATAGGAATAATTTAGGTATTAATTGTAATTTTTATTTGGAATTATTTTAATTATGTTAAAGTTAGTGGGTGTTAGGGTTAGGGTTACGTTAGGGTTAGACTTAGGGTTAGGTTTAGGGGTTAATAACTTAAGTATTGTGGCGGCGACATTGGGGGCAGCACATTAGGAGTTAATAAGTGTAGTTAGGTTACGGCGATTTTGGGCGCAGCAGATTTATTTATTTATAAAAATATTTTACCAGGAAGGATACATTGAGATTTCTCTCGTTTTCAAGTATGTCCTGGGATCACAAAACATTGCAATTGATACAATAGGGTACAATAAAATACAAAAACAATAATAAAAATACACAATATATGCAAACATTTTACATAGAACAGGTAGGAAATATTTAATCAACCATGACAGATGCATTCTGTTTTGAGATCTGTAGAGAGGGATCTCTTAAAGGATATTAGGCTTGGGGAAGTTTTTAAAGTGTGAGGGAGGTCATTCCATAACTGTGGCGCTCTGTAGGAAAAGGAGGATCGAGCTGCTTTCTTTTTGTATTGAGGCAAGCTAAATAATGTGCTGGTATTGGATCGGAGGTTATAGGAGGTGGGAATAGCAGGGGAGAGCATTCTGCTCAGGTAGGGTGGGAGCTTCCCAGAAAGGCTCTTAAACACAAGGCAGGAAAGATGGAGGGAGCGCCTGGATTCCAGCGACAGCCAGTTTAGTTCTTTTAGCATGTCACAATGGTGGGTCCTGTAGTTACATTGCAGCACAAAGCGGCAGAACGAGTTATACAACGTATTAAGTTTATTAAGGTGAGTTTGCGGTGCAGGTGCGTATACTATGTCCCCATAATCCATGATAAGCATCAGCATTTGCTGTACAATCTTTTATTTTACTGTAGGGCTGAGGCAAGATTTGTTTCTGTACAGGACACCTAGTTTTGGATAAAGTTTAGATGCAAGTTTTTCTATGTGGAGGCCAAAAGATAGATTGGGGTCTAACAACATACCTAAGTATTTGAAAGAGTGGACTGCGATAAGCGTGCAATTGGATTTCGTTTTGATGCGAAGATGGGAATTTTGTAATTTGTGTAATTTAGGTCTCGTTCCAAAGATCATTGTGACTGTTTTTTCTTAGGGGTTAATAACAGTAATGTAGGTTGTGGTGATGTTGGGGGCAGCTGATTAGGGGTTAATAAGTGTAGTTAGATGGTGTCGATTTTGGGGGCAGCAGATTAGGGGTTAATAACAGTCATGTAGGTTGCAGCGATGTTGGGGGCAGCAGATTAGGAGTGTTTAGACTCGGGGTTTATGTTAGGGTGTTAGTTTTAAACATAATTTTTCCCCATAGACATCAATGGGGCAGTGTTATGGAGCTTTACGCTCCGTGATTTCAGGTGTTAGGCTTTTTTTTAGCCGGCTCTCCCCATTGTTGTCTATGGGGAAATCGTGCACAAGCACGTAACAGCAGCTCAAAGCAGCGCTGGTATTTGTGTGCGGTATGGAGCTCAACGATGCCATATCGCCCGCAAACGCCGGCTTTTTTTAAACTCGTAATACCAGCGCTATAGGGAGTGAAATACAGCCGAAAATGCTGTGGTCGTTAATTTCCCTATAGCGCTCAAAACTCGTAATCTGGCTGTCTATCTGAATCATGAAAGAAAACATTTGGGTTTAGTATCCGTTTAAATCCACAGCTGTTCTATAATTGTGACTCAACAAAGCAATATCTCTTTTAGTAGTCTGTTCATGGGCTGTGATGTGTATCTTCTACTCGGATTGGGAAACTTTTGTTTCTAGATAATCATTCTTTGTATGGAAACTAGAGAGGTGTTTGTACACTTTCTGTTCTTCATCTCAAGCAATTCATAGCGTTATAATGGGACATAATAATCCCCTGCTGAGCTATCGTTAGAAAGCTCTCACATCTGCAAGTTAGTGTCAGCATTCACATAATATGTTAGTGATGGAAGCTGAGTGTGACAAGAATTGTCACCGGCTCTTCTTCATGTGTCTGACGGCAATCGCCTTGCTTCCTGACAGTGCACAACATCACACTATTTAGCCGAAATAAATAAAATACACATTAAGAAATTGTTGACAGTAAAAGGAAATGCTACTCACTGTTTTTTTCTTTGTTGTATCTAAAGAGAGTACTTTACAATAGAATTTTTTTTTGTCAATTTACAGGCATCAGCCAGCGAGCAATAGATACCTCAGAATCCGTTGTGCATATGCTTTTTTGGTATTTACAAATTAAAATTAAAGGGATACTGTACTCATTTTTTATATAATCCACATGAAAGAGCCGCAAACAAAAGCTGTGATTTTTTTTTTTTGCCTTAAAATATGAAGTAAAAGCTAATTAAATTCTATCTTGAAATTCATAAAGTTAAATCAATTGTGTTCTTCTTGCTGAGGCTCATTGGCTGATAAGTACTTCCTACTAATACTCTTTGGCGGATAGGTACTTCCTGCTAATGCTCATTGGCGGATAGCTACTTCCTGCTAATGCTCATTGGCTGATTGCTATTTCCTACTAATGCTCATTAGCTGATAGGTATTTCCTACTAATGCTCATCAGCTGATAGGTACTTCCTGCTAATGCTCATTGGCGGATAGTTACTTCCTGCTAATGCTCATTGCCAGATAGGTCCTTTCTGCTAATGCTCATTGCCAGATAGGTCCTTTCTTCTAATGCTCATTGGCATATAGGTACTTCCTGCTAATGCTTATTGCCGGATAGGTACTTCATGCTAATGCTCATTGGCGTATAGGTACTTCCTGCTAACGTTTATTGGCAGAGAGGTACTTCTTGCTAATGTTCATTGGCGGATAGGTACTTCTTGCTAATGCTCATTGGCGTATAGGTACTTCCTGCTAACGCTGTACAAAGAATAAGCACATAAAAGCATGTGCCAAAGAAAGATTTGCTGTAACTTTAATTCAACATAATATAATGCATATGAGAAATAAGTGAACAAAAATAATTCATACTCCTTGACGCAACTACTTTATTAAATTGTTAACAAACAAGCACAACACATTAGATATGTGCATGGCAAAAAAATTCGGTTCGGTTCGGATCGATTCATTTTTTTTTTAAATTTCGGTTCGGATCGATTCTAATTCGGAAAAATTTGAATCGATTCGTTTCGGATTTATTCGGATTTGAATAAATTCGGCCGGATTCGGTTCGGTTCGATTCGGAAATTCGGATTTTCGGTAAGTGTTAGGTGGGATGTGCTGTGTATTAGACTAGTATTATGTACTGTATATTAGGTGTAACCCATATAACCTAATATACTGTACAATACTAGTGTAATCCATGGCCATCCGAATCTACCGAATAAATCCGAACTAATTCGGATTTATTCGTTAGATTCGGCACTATTTTAATTCGGAAATTTGAATCTATCCAAATACAGAATTTTACGAATTCAGCCGAATTTCCGAATCGATCCGAACCGAATCACATATGTCTACAACACGTACATGCTAAATTTAAAAATACTTAAACTCTTAAGAAAGGCATAAGATTTCTGCCTGAAACCTTGTGCCACTGGTTATCAATATAGTATGCTATCCGCAATAGGGAGTTAGCTATGGCATATAAATAGTCCGTTTATCAACCCATCTATTTGAGGCTAAACTCCTTCTATAGCGGGAGTTGTAATTACATTTATACTGTCTATGTTTTTTTTCAGGACCATATTTTGGACTTAGGAGTAAGCAGAGTTAAAAAGTGGGAGACAATGCTCCTGACATGCACGCCCCTGACACGCGTTTCACATCACGCTTCTTATGAGGGGTACATGTCGGCTCTGTTTGTTAGTATTTATTTTTTTCCAAATCCCTCCTTCACTTTACAATTGGTTGCTGCCAGGGGGGAGTGAGGTGTATCCATTGGCTGTTCAAAGCATCTATTAGTCATGTGATGTTACTTTTTAACTTGAAGCTAATGTCAGAATACCTCTCACCAATCACGGTTCCGGAGAGACTTCCTGATTCACTTTCAATGGATGATCATGTTTATACATAAGCATGATGTTATGCTGGATTTTTTGTGATTGTATCCATTGTGTTAGAATTATATTACTTGTATCACTTTGATAATTGTATTGTATCCTCTCTCACTTAGAGATTATTTGCTACATTAATCAAAGGTTTTGTAACGGATAAGTTATTATGTGATTACTGTGATCTGATTCTATCACTGTTATCGTATTCACTTTTACATACTTATGTATTTGTTAAGAATCATTTTAGAGATATTTTTTTTATTTTGTTAGTATGTCTCATTTCTGAACCCGTTTTTTACATAGTATTTATAAAGACTCACTATTCATATTTATATTTACTGAGTTGAAACCATATAAGTAATACTTTTATTACCTTTCTTGATTTTTACCTTTTCCTGATCTAATGTTAATATTAAATATGGGTAAGCAGAAACTATAGAGGACATTTTTGTTGAAAGTGGTTTTAAAGGGTATTCAGCTGTCCTTTTGACTTTAAAAGTGACTTCTGATTTTAAATGCTATATGCTCAAATTAAATGGCGTGACATTTAAGAATCTTTATTAGTGTTCAAATTTAAAAGTGGTGAAGATAATTTCTGTTGTAATGATGTGTGAAATCAACAAAAAACAAGCACTGTGAAACAAATAAATGGGTATGAATTTAATGTGCTTAAAGGGACACTCCAGCCAAAATTGAAATCCACTTGGATGCATTTCAGTTTTGAATAGAAGCATTTTTGTAATATACATGTATTAGCAAAAATGCTTCATATAAAAGCTATAGCTGTTTCAAAAGTGTATTAAAGTATGCACCGTGCACCAGCATTTTAAACACAGCACATGCCCAGTGAGCCTAACCATCTGATAATGACTCAATTTGTTAATTGCTGACATGATACCAACCCCACTTGTGCACTGAGTAGCTGTAGTATTTAAAATGCTGGTGCACTGACAATATCTACCTATGCTTCACATGCATGTGCAGAGAAAAATGTTAACACTAAAACAGCGATAACTTTTGCTACATGTATATTGCAAATATGTTTCTATTAAAATATGTAATTCATCTATGTGCATTTCAAGTTTGACCGGAATGTCCCTTTAATAAAAAGTGAACAGTGATTAGTTACATATAAGAAATGTTAGGACTGTGACAAACTTAATATTGTTTCTGCATAATACATCCAAGATGTTATCCTGAAGTGATGTGTGCAGGTTAAAAGGTATTGAAGTATGGTATTACTTTTTGTTTCATAGCTGCTATAGGATATAGCGAATTTATAAATATACTTAGTAATTCTTATTCTCATTGAGTCCTCTGGGTTGTATGGTGTCTAATAAATAGATGTATTTGCATTCAGCTTTCAATACACATTTTTCTAGATCTCCTCCCCTAGTCCCTAAAGAGATTTTTTTTTTAATTACTGCAAATTTGAGTTTAGATGAGCTCTGATGTTTGTGAAGAAAATGTCTAGCAACACTTCTAATGATTTTACCTTTTTGTTGGTCTTTTTCTGCATTTTTAATATTACTCATGTGTTCTAAAACTCTGGTTCTGGCTTCCCTTGTCGTCATGCCGACATAGATTTTATTACATGGACAATATAGTATCAGGGCCGTCTTTAATATTGATTGGACCCTGGGCAAAAATTTTCTTGGGCCCACCCCATGCAATTTCGCTCTCCACCCCAACATCCCAAAAAACAACTAAATCAATTTTTTTATTATTATTAGCCCAGCGGTGGATCATCCACTGCTGGGCTAATCATTTAAAAAAAAAAAAAAAAAAAATTTAAAAATTGCAATATGTGAAACTGGACCTAAGCAGAACTAATAAGTAAATAAATATATAAATTCCTCCACTGTGGATTCATTTAATATTCTTTTGAATGTGATTCTGGTGTGAGGTTACCTGGTTAAAGAGATTTAGGGCAGCCAACAGGAGCAAAGCAAGGTAAAGGAGGAAGCATGGAGGTGCAGACAAATATAAGTTTACTGACTTGAACAGCAGAACTACTATGGGAAGCTGTAAAATCTGAGACAGAGAGAAAATAAAAACTATAAAAATAAACCTTACATTAATGTGTGAAGTATCAGCATGACGCTATACATCAGCCACACCAGCACATGTAGCTTCTTTGCTAGGAACAAGTTCCCTCTCACCCTGAACTAGACAATGCTGCATGGGGAGGGGCGTGTGTGCACTCAGTTATTCTTCCCACTGACACCTTTCTACATTGCACTATTCCCCTAACAAACTTCAGTTAGTTGATCTTAGGGCCACAGCAGAAAGAGGAGGGCTAAGGGGAACAGTAGACATGATGCTGTCTGTCCAAGGCTGCATGGATACAGTGTGAGATGAGTCACACAGCCTCAAGACTGAAGAGAGCAGTGTATGCAGCTGCACAGATGCTCAAATCCTCATGTGCCTGCCGTTCCAGCTTTCTGCTGCATGTGCCTACAGTCAGCCCTACCCAGAAACAATCCCCACCACCAGAGCAGTTACCTGGTAACAGTGGTAACCCCAGTAAGACATTTTCTGATGCAGTGGGAAATGGCTGGATTCCGAGTTAGGGCTTTGCATTCAGGGCTGCACAGTGCACATCTAAAACAGCACATGGCACTAGCTTGGCATGTCACATGACACGGGCACGGTCTGGCACAGTTTTTAAAAAAAATATAAGCAGAGTACTTTTGACTGTGACAGTATTAGGACTGAATGTGTGTGTTCCCCATGTCACATCAGCAGTCTGGTATGAACCATTAAATAAATTTTTTTTTTTTTTTTAAGGACTCTTGGGCCCCTCAACAGAGACTGGGCCCAGGGCAGCTGCCCCTTTTGCCCTGTGTTAAAGACGGTCCTGTATAGTATGTAAACTGCTCCTTTGGATTAACAGTTGTAGTGTTGTTTCAAAATATATTGTTTCCCAGCTTTGTCAGTGATGTTTTTTATTTGATGTACTTTGATACATACTTAGCATGTACCGCACATGTGCATACCAGGGTGCGGTACATGTTTAGAATGTACCAAAAATCTTTGTCGGTATGATAATATTCTTAATAATGTAGCAAATAATCTCTAATTCAGCCTATCAGCCAATGAACATTAGTAGGAAGTGGCTATCAGACAATAAGCATTAGAAGGAAGTGGCTATCAGCCAATAAGCATTAGTAGGAAGTGGCTATCAACCAATAAACATTAGTAG
Source organism: Bombina bombina (assembly GCF_027579735.1). Classification (NCBI taxonomy): domain Eukaryota; kingdom Metazoa; phylum Chordata; class Amphibia; order Anura; family Bombinatoridae; genus Bombina; species Bombina bombina. Next base: position 169,573,367 of record NC_069508.1, read on the forward strand.
GAAGTAGCTATAAGGCAATGAACATTAGTAGGAAGTGGCTATCAGCCAATAAGCATTAGAAGGAAGTGGCTATCAGCCAATAAGCATTAGTAGGAAGTGGCTATTAACCAATAAAGATTAGTAGGAAGTAGCTATAAGGCAATGAACATTAGTAGGAAGTGGCTATCAGCTGATTAGCAATAGTAGGAAATGGCTATCAGCCAATTAGCATTAGTAGGAAGTGGCTATCAGCCAATTAGCAATAGTAGGAAGTGGCTATCAGCCAAATTAGCATTTATAAGAAGTGGCTATCAGCCAATTAGCATTAGTAGGGAGAGGCTATCAGCTAATTAGCATTAGTAGGAAGTGGCTATCTCCCAATTAGCATTATTAGGAAGTGGCTATCAGCCAATGAGCAAAAGTAGGAAGTGGCTATCAGTCAATGAGCATTAGTAGGCAGTTGCTATCAGCCAATTAGCATTAGTAGGAAGTAGCTACTAGCCAATGATCATAAGTAGGAAGTGGCGTTCAGCCAATGAGCATTATTAGGAATTGGCTATCAGCCAAAAAGCATTAGAAGGAAGTGGTTATCAGCCAATGAGCATTAGTAGGAAGTGGCTATCAGCCAATAAACATTAGTATGAAGTGACTATCAGGCAATGAGCATTAGTAGGAAGTGGTTATCAGCAAATTAGCATTAGTAGGAAGTGGATATCAGCCAATTAGCATTAGTAGGAAGTGGTTATCAGCCAATTAGCATTAGTAGGAAGTGGCTATCAGCCAATTAGCATTAGTTGGAAGTAGTTATCAGCCAATTAACAATAGTAGGAAGTGGCTATCAGCTCTGGTGTTTTTTCCTCTCCTGTAACTCTCTTATGGTACGTGAATAGAGTCCCTGTCAATCTGCAAAGTATTCACTGCACTCTTTTTTCCCCCTCTCTTGTAAGTATCTTATTGTACGTGTATAGAGTGAGTCCCTATCAATCTGTAAAGTATTCACTGCACTCTCGTGTTTTTTCCTCTCATGTAACTCTCTTATGGTACGTGTATATGTATATTGAGCAAATGATTTTAGGTTGTTAATTTAGTCCTGCATATGTTGTACTGTTATCCAATGTCTTACTTCTAATGTTTTGTTAATTTCCATGTGATGTTCAATCCTTATAAATACTTGCTATTATTCTAAAATGTATTGCTGTCTTATGCCATAGTTTCAACCTCCTCCAAATGTTATTGTCTGTTTACTTAACTCACCCTGACCAGACCAGAATCTAACTTTCAAATTGGCCCTTCATTTGACTCTGATTTATCAATCAAGTAATTTACTGGACACAGCTGACTTCCCTGCCTATATATTTTAACATCAGCTTGGGATGTGCATTGCATTGCATTGCACTGCACTGGGCTGTGCATTGCTACACCAACATATGTTCACATTTTTAAAGTGAACATTTTATAAGTGAGGCATTAACAATAGAATTATACAAGAAATTAACAAGGATTGGGCAAGGGGCAATACACAAGGCAAGTACTTCTGTAATATTATGTTTTATGTGCCTCACTGTTTCCTTATGCAATTGCTGCTGTAATACTGTGTCTTATATGATTAATTGGTTCCCACTTTTGTAAAAATGCTCAGTATATTCACATTCATTTTTGCTGCCTCTTGTCTCTATATCAAAATACATTATTCAATTAATCCTTCTCCCTCTCCACCTGCACTGTTCATTAGCCCATCTCTCTTAAACTCACCTTACTTTTGTACTCATGAACTTTACCTATTCCTAAACACTCTCTCTCCCCCCTGCACCTCGTCTCATTACTACAAATCTGTATCTCATCTTATGTCACTCTCCCTTTTGCTTTTACTAACTGCTGATGACAATCCTGGTCCCCAACAACTGCCTAGCAGTGCACATCCATGTGTACCGCCCCATAGACTCAGAAAACAAAATTCTGCCAACCTTACTCACATTCCTCTGGCATCTAAAGCCACTACCCCTTTAACTTGTTCACTCTGGAACTCTCGCTCTGTTTGCAACAAGCTCACTTCTATACATGCCCTCTTTATCTCCCACTCCCTCAACCTTCTGGCCCTAACAGAAACCTGGCTCTCTCCCCTAGACACAGCATCCACTGCTACTCTGTCACATGGGGGTCTCTACTTCAGCCACACTCCTAGGTCTGGTAATAGACAAGGAGGAGGTGTAGGTATTTTACTTTCCTCTCGTTGCACCTTTCAACAAGCATTTTCCTCATTCGAAACCCACATGATTCGCTTATTCTCTCCTCTCTCTATACGTGTTGCAGTCATATACCGAACCCTGGCTCCTCAACTCAATTTCTAGATCACTTGGCTGCCTGGCTACCTTATTTCCTTTCTTCAGACACCCCTGCCCTCATTCTTGGTGACTTCAACATCCCTCTTGACAATCCCACTGCCTCATCTGCAAAACAACTTCTGCAACTCACTTCCTCTTTCGGTTTGTCACAATGAACTGATTCTCCCACTCACACAGACGGTCACTCCCTTGACCTGATATTTAGCTATCAATGCACTCTCTCAAACTTCACAAACTCCCCCTTTCCTCTTTCTGACCACCATCTCCTTACTTGCAACATATCATCCCTCCCTACAACTTTCCCTCCTTCTACTCTTCACACCAAACTTCACAGAAGCATTATATCATTAGATCAGCAACAGCTTGCTAATTCTCTTGAACCTTTTCCTGCCCTAACCAATCTATATGACACTATAATTCCACCCTTACATCCATCCTTTACAATCCGGCCCCTCTTACCATTGCTCGGAAATCACACATTCATCCTCAGCCCTGGCATACTCCTCTGACATGGTACCTACGCAGATGTTCCCGTACTGCTGAGCGGCACTGGAGAAAATCTCGGAGTTCAGCTGAATTTCTTCATTACAAATTCATCTTGAACTCCTACTATTCTGCCCTTAATCTCCATAAGAAACACTACTTCTCTACTCTTATCTCTAATCTTTCTTCAAACCCAAAACGTCTGTTCTCCTCTTTCAATACTCTTCTCCACCCTCCCCCACCTCCTAAAACAACTTCTCTGTCAGCTCAAGACTTTGCCAGCAACTTAATTTACAAAATCCACTCCATCAGAAACGAAATCAGCTCTCAACATAATTCCATTCTCTCACCCCCTCAAATGCTCTCAATCAACCACAACCCACAAAACCTTAAACTTAGCTCATTCTCATTCTGTTACTGAGGAAGAAGTTTCTGCACTTATACTGCGCTCTCACCTCACTACCTGTCCCCTTGACCCTATCCCCTCACAGCTACTCCCCTCCCTCTCTGCTACCATTACCTCTATACTCACACATTTTCAACCTCGCCCTTAGCATCTGTATTTCTTCTGTTATGTGTGATCAGTCCACGGGTCATCATTACTTCTGGGATATAACTCCTCCCCAACAGGAAATGCAAGAGGATTCACCCAGCAGAGCTGCATATAGCTCCTCCCCTCTACGTCAGTCCCAGTCATTCTCTTGCACCCAACGACTAGATAGGATGTGTGAGAGGACTATGGTGATTATACTTAGTTTTTATGACTTCAATCAAAAGTTTGTTATTTTACAATAGCACCGGAGCGTGTTATTACTTCTCTGGCAGAGTTTGAGGAAGAATCTGCCAGAGTTTTTTACTATGATTTTAACCGGAGTAGTTAAGATCATATTGCTGTTCTCGGCCATCTGAGGGAGGTAAAAGCTTCAGATCAGGGGACAGCGGGCAGATGAATCTGCATTGAGGTATGTAGCAGTTTTTATTTTCTGAATGGAATTGATGAGAAAATCCTGCCATACCGTTATAATGACATGTATGTATACACTTCAGTATTCTGGGGATGGTATTTCACCGGAACTACTCTGTTAAAAGTCACTAATCCTTTTAATAAGTATTTATCATGTTAAACGTTTTTGCTGGAATGTAGAATCGTTTACATTGCTGAGGTACTGAGTGAATAAATATTTGGGCATTATTTTCCACTTGGCAGTTGTTTGCTTTTAATTGTGACAGTTTCGTTTCTCTTCACTGCTGTGTGTGAGGGGGAGGGGCCGTTTTTGGCGCTCTTTGCTACGCATCAAAAATTCCAGTCAGTTACTCTTATATTTCCTGCATGATCCGGTTCATCTCTGACAGATCTCAGGGGTCTTCAAACTTCTTTGGAGGGAGGTAGATTCTCTCAGCAGAGTTGTGAGAATTTTATATTGACTGTGAATAAAAACGTTGCTCTGTAATTTTATGTCAAATTTAATTATTGTTATTTTACTAATGGGAACAAACCTTTGCTAAAAGTTGTGTTGTTTTAAAGTTTGATGCTATAACTGTTTTTCAGTTCATTATTTCAACTGTCATTTAATCGTTTAGTACCTCTTTGAGGCACAGTACGTTTTTGCTAAAAAAGATTATAACCAAGTTGCAAGTTTATTGCTAGTGTGTTAAACATGTCTGACTCAGAGGAAGATATCTGTGTCATTTGTTCCAATGCCAAGGTGGAGCCCAATAGAAATTTATGTACTAACTGTATTGATGCTACTTTAAATAAAAGTCAATCTGTACAATGTGAACAAATTTCACCAAACAGCGAGGGGAGAGTTATGCCGACTAACTCGCCTCACGCGGCAGTACCTGCATCTCCCGCCCGGGAGGTGCGTGATATTATGGCGCCTAGTACATCTGGGCGGCCATTACAGATAACATTACAAGATATGGCTACTGTTATGACTGAAGTTTTGTCTAAATTACCAGAACTAAGAGGCAAGCGTGATCACTCTGGGGTGAGAACAGAGTGCGCTGACAATACTAGGGCCATGTCTGATACTGCGTCACAGCTTGCAGAGCATGAGGACGGAGAGCTTCATTCTGTGGGTGACGGTTCTGATCCAAACAGATTGGATTCAGATATTTCAAATTTTAAATTTAAATTGGAGAACCTCCGTGTATTACTAGGGGAGGTCTTAGCAGCTCTCAATGATTGTAACACCGTTGCAATACCAGAGAAACTGTGTAGGTTGGATAAATACTTTGCGGTACCGGCGAGTACTGACGTTTTTCCTATACCTAAGAGACTAACTGAAATTGTTACTAAGGAGTGGGATAGACCCGGTGTGCCGTTCTCACCCCCTCCAATATTTAGAAAGATGTTTCCAATAGACGCCACCACTCGGGACTTATGGCAAACGGTCCCTAAGGTGGAGGGAGCAGTTTCTACTTTAGCTAAGCGTACCACTATCCCGGTGGAGGATAGCTGTGCTTTTTCAGATCCAATGGATAAAAAATTAGAGGGTTACCTTAAGAAAATGTTTGTTCAACAAGGTTTTATATTGCAACCCCTTGCATGTATCGCGCCGATTACGGCTGCGGCAGCATTTTGGATTGAGTCTCTGGAAGAGAACCTTAGTTCATCTACGCTAGACGACATTACGGACAGGCTTAGAGTCCTTAAACTAGCTAATTCATTCATTTCGGAGGCCGTAGTACATTTAACCAAGCTTACGGCTAAGAACTCAGGATTCGCCATACAGGCACGTAGGGCGCTGTGGCTAAAATCCTGGTCAGCTGATGTTACTTCTAAGTCCAAATTACTTAATATACCTTTCAAGGGGCAGTCTTTATTTGGGCCCGGTTTGAAAGAAATTATCGCTGACATTACAGGAGGTAAGGGCCACGCCCTACCTCAAGACAAAGCCAAAGCTAAGGCTAGACAGTCTAATTTTCGTCCCTTTCGGAATTTCAAAACAGGAGCAGCATCAACCTCCACTGCACCAAAACAGGAAGGAGCTGTTGCTCGTTACAGGCAAGGCTGGAAGCCTAACCAGTCCTGGAACAAGAGCAAGCAGGCCAGGAAACCTGCTGCTGCCCCAAAGACAGCATGAACCGAAAGCCCCCGATCCGGGACCGGATCTAGTGGGGGGCAGACTTTCTCTCTTCGCCCAGGCCTGGGCAAAAGATGTTCAGGATCCCTGGGCACTAGAGATCATATCTCAGGGATACCTTCTAGACTTCAAATTATCTCCCCCAAGAGGGAGATTTCATCTGTCAAGGTTGTCAACAAACCAGATAAAGAAAGAAGCGTTTCTACGCTGTGTACAAGATCTGTTATTAATGGGTGTGATCCATCCGGTTCCGCGGTCGGAACAAGGACAAGGGTTCTACTCAAACCTGTTTGTGGTTCCCAAAAAAGAGGGAACTTTCAGGCCAATCTTAGATTTAAAGATTCTAAACAAATTCCTAAGAGTTCCATCGTTCAAAATGGAAACTATTCGGACAATCTTACCCATGATCCAAAAGGGTCAGTACATGACCACAGTGGATTTAAAAGATGCTTACCTTCACATACCGATCCACAAAGATCATCACCGGTATCTAAGGTTTGCCTTCTTAGACAGGCACTACCAGTTTGTAGATCTTCCATTCGGATTGGCTACGGCTCCAAGAATCTTCACAAAAGTTCTGGGTGCCCTTCTGGCGGTACTAAGACCGCGAGGGATTTCGGTAGCTCCGTACCTAGACGACATTCTAATACAAGCTTCAAGCTTTCAAACTGCCAAGTCTCATACAGAGCTAGTTCTGGCATTTCTAAGGTCGCATGGATGGAAAGTGAACGAAAACAAGAGTTCTCTTTTTCCTCTCACAAGAGTTCCATTCTTGGGGACTCTTATAGATTCTGTAGAAATGAAGATTTACCTGACAGAAGACAGGTTAACAAAGCTTCAGAATGCATGCCGTGTCCTTCATTCCATTCAACACCCGTCAGTAGCTCAATGCATGGAGGTGATCGGCTTAATGGTAGCGGCAATGGACATAGTACCTTTTGCACGCCTACACCTCAGACCGCTGCAATTGTGCATGCTAAGTCAGTGGAATGGGGATTACTCAGATTTGTCCCCTACTCTGAATCTGAATCAAGAGACCAGAAATTCTCTTCTATGGTGGCTTTATCGGCCACACCTGTCCAGGGGGATGCCATTCAGCAGGCCAGACTGGACAATTGTAACAACAGACGCCAGCCTACTAGGTTGGGGCGCTGTCTGGAATTCTCTGAAGGCTCAGGGACTATGGAATCAGGAGGAGAGTCTCCTTCCAATAAACATTCTGGAATTGAGAGCAGTTCTCAATGCCCTTCTGGCTTGGCCCCAATTAACAACTCGGGGGTTCATCAGGTTTCAGTCGGACAACATCACGACTGTAGCTTACATCAACCATCAAGGAGGGACAAGAAGCTCCCTAGCAATGATGGAAGTATCAAGGATAATTCGCTGGGCAGAGTCTCACTCTTGCCACCTGTCAGCAATCCACATCCCGGGAGTGGAGAACTGGGAGGCGGATTTCTTGAGTCGCCAGACTTTTCATCCGGGGGAGTGGGAACTTCATCCGGAGGTCTTTGCCCAAATACTTCGACGTTGGGGCAAACCAGAGATAGATCTCATGGCGTCTCGCCAGAACGCCAAACTTCCTCGCTACGGGTCCAGATCCAGGGATCCGGGAGCGGTTCTGATAGATGCTTTGACAGCACCTTGGAACTTCGGGATGGCTTATGTGTTTCCACCCTTCCCGCTGCTTCCTCGATTGATTGCCAAAATCAAACAGGAGAGAGCATCAGTGATTCTAATAGCGCCTGCTTGGCCACGCAGGACTTGGTATGCAGATCTAGTGGACATGTCATCCTGTCCGCCTTGGTCTCTACCTCTAAGACAGGACCTTCTGATACAGGGTCCATTCAAACATCAAAATCTAACTTCTCTGAAGCTGACTGCTTGGAAATTGAACGCTTGATTTTATCAAAACGTGGTTTTTCTGAGTCGGTTATTGATACCCTGATACAGGCTAGGAAGCCTGTTACCAGAAGGATTTACCATAAAATATGGCGTAAATACCTATACTGGTGCGAATCCAAAGGTTACTCCTGGAGTAAGGTTAGGATCGCTAGGATATTGTCTTTTCTACAAGAAGGTTTAGAAAAGGGTTTATCAGCTAGTTCATTAAAGGGACAGATTTCAGCTCTGTCCATCTTGCTACACAGGCGTCTGTCAGAAAATCCAGACGTCCAGGCTTTTTGTCAGGCTTTAGCTAGGATCAAGCCTGTGTTTAAAGCTGTTGCTCCGCCATGGAGTTTAAACTTAGTTCTTAACGTTTTACAGGGTGTTCCGTTTGAACCCCTTCATTCCATTGATATAAAATTGTTATCTTGGAAAGTTCTGTTTTTAATGGCTATTTCCTCGGCTCGAAGAGTCTCTGAGTTATCAGCCTTACATTGTGATTCTCCTTATCTGATTTTTCACTCAGACAAGGTAGTTCTGCGTACTAAACCTGGGTTCTTACCTAAGGTAGTCACTAACAGGAACATCAATCAAGAGATTGTTGTTCCGTCCTTGTGCCCAAATCCTTCTTCAAAGAAGGAACGTCTTCTACACAATCTGGATGTAGTTCGTGCCCTCAAGTTCTACTTGCAGGCAACTAAAGATTTTCGCCAAACTTCTTCCCTGTTTGTCGTTTATTCTGGACAGAGGAGAGGTCAAAAAGCTTCTGCTACCTCTCTCTCTTTTTGGCTTCGTAGCATAATACGTTTAGCCTATGAGACTGCTGGACAGCAGCCTCCTGAAAGAATTACAGCTCACTCCACTAGAGCTGTGGCTTCCACTTGGGCCTTTAAGAATGAGGCCTCTGTTGAACAGATTTGCAAGGCTGCAACTTGGTCTTCGCTTCATACTTTTTCCAAATTTTACAAATTTGACACTTTTGCTTCTTCGGAGGCTATTTTTGGGAGAAAGGTTCTTCAGGCAGTGGTTCCTTCTGTATAATGAGCCTGCCTATCCCTCCCGTCATCCGTGTACTTTTGCTTTGGTATTGGTATCCCAGAAGTAATGATGACCCGTGGACTGATCACACATAACAGAAGAAAACATAATTTATGCTTACCTGATAAATTCCTTTCTTCTGTTGTGTGATCAGTCCACGGCCCGCCCTGTTTTTAAGGCAGGTAAATATCTTTTAAATTATACTCCAGTCACCACTTCACCCTTGGTTACTCCTTTCTCGTTGATTCTTGGTCGAATGACTGGGACTGACGTAGAGGGGAGGAGCTATATGCAGCTCTGCTGGGTGAATCCTCTTGCATTTCCTGTTGGGGAGGAGTTATATCCCAGAAGTAATGATGACCCGTGGACTGATCACACAACAGAAGAAAGGAATTTATCAGGTAAGCATAAATTATGTTATTTCCCTCATCTCTGAAACATGCACTAGTCACACCTATCCTCAAAGAACCTTTCCTTGAACCTACCTCCCCATCCAACTACCACCCTCTTTCCCTCCTCCCTCTTGCCTCAAAGCTTCTTGAAAAACTAGTATATGCACGTCTATCCCATTTCTATACATCAAACTCCCTCCTTGACCCACTGCAATCTGGATTTCGTCCCCATCACTCCACAGAGACAGCAATTGTTAAGGTTACCAACGACCTACTTACAGCAAAATCAAAAGGCCACTTTTCTCTACTTATCCTCCTTGATCTGTCCGCAGCCTTTGACACTGTTGACCAACCTCTTTTGCTCCAAACCCTCCAATCCTTTGGCATCTTTGACATAGCCCTCTCGTGGCACTCTTCCTACCTGTCAAACCGTACCTTTAGTTTATCCTTCTCTGGGGCCTTCTCTACCCCGTCACCAGTTTCTGTCGGAGTACCGCAAGGCTCTGTTCTCGGTCCCCTTCTCTTCTCAATCTACACATCATCACTATGGTTCCCTAATAAAGTCCCATGGTTTCCAATATCATTTGTATGCCGACGACACCCAAATCTACTTCTCTGCACCAGACCTATCTCCTTCCTTGCTAACCCGTGTCACTAACTGTCTTTCTCACATCTCTTCCTGGATGTCCTCTCACTACCTCAAGCTAAATCTCTCCAAAACTGAGCTCCTTATTTTCCCCCCTTCTTCCAAAATCTCCACCCCCAATCTCTCTATAACTGTCGACAACTCCATCATTACCCCTACCCCGCATGTCCGATGTATCGGGGTCACATTTGACTCAGATCTTTCTTTCACTCCTCACATTCAGTCCTTGGCTAAAGCCTTCCGCTTCCACCTTAAAAACATCTCTAAAATTAGACACTTCCTTACACAAGACACAACTAAGATTTTAATCCACTCTCTCATCCTTTCCCACCTCGATTACTGCAACTCTGTCCTCTCTGGTCTCCCCACCTGCCGCTTAGCTCCTTTACAATCCATAATGAATGCCTCTGCCAGGCTCATCTTCCTTACACGTCGCTCTTCATCTGCTGCACCTCTCTTGCAATCTCTTCACTGGCTTCCTCTTGCCTCTAGGATCAAACACAAAATTCTCACTCTTATATACAAAGCCCTCAACTGCACTGCTCCCCCCTATATCTCAGACCTTGTCTCCAGATACTCTCCCTGCCATCCCCTTCACTCTGCTCATGACCTCCTACTCTCCTCCTCACTTGTTACCTCATAACACTCCCATTTTCAGGACTTCTCCAGACTGGCTCCCATCTTGTGGAACTCTCTGCCTTGCTCCACAAGACTCTCCCCTAGTTTTGAAAGCTTCAAGCACTCCCTAAAGACTCTACTGTTCAGGGATGCATACAACCTACGCTAACCTTTCTTTATACCAGTTCCTCTCCTCCATTGCTATCCCCTGAACCTCCTTAGCATGTAAGCCTAAGAGTCCAGCTGTTTGTAGATCACCTTCTTAAGAGCTGACTACAACAGTGCAACTCTTGGCAGGGACCTCTACCCATTTGATCCATATAATTGTTTTGTTGTACTCTGCATTTGTTTATAGCGCTGCAGAATCTTTTGGCGCTCTACAAATAACCGATAATAATAATTAGCATTAGTAGGAAGTGGCTATCAGCCAATTAGCAATAGAAGGAAGTGGCTATCAACTAATTAGCAATAGTTGGAAGTGGCTATCAGCCAATTAGCATTAGTAAGAAGTGGCTATCAGCCAATTAGCAATAGTAGGAAGTGGCTAACAGCCAATTAGCATAAATAGGAAGTGGCTATCAGTAAATTAGCAATAGTAGGAAGTGGCTATCAGCCAATTAGCATTAGGAAGTGGCTATCAGCCAATTAGCATTAGTAGGAAGTGGCTATCAGCCAATTAGCATTAGTAGGAAGTGGCTATCAGCCAATAAGCATTAGTAGGAAATGGCTACTAGCCAATGAGCATTAGTAGGAGATACAGGTGCACAACTGATACAGCTGTATTGGTTTCAATATAATTTTAAAAAGCTTTTACTTCACATTTATTCATGCAAACAAATCTGTAGATGTTGCCCTTTTAGTGTGTTTGGGATATTTAAAGTACAGTGTCACTTTCTGGTTCCCTTAAAGGGACATGAAACCCACATTTTTTTCTTTCATGATTAAGATAGAACATACAATTCTAAACAACTTTCCAATTTACTTCTATTATCTAATTTACTTTATTATCTTGGTATCCTTTGTAGAAAAGCATACCTAGATATCCTCAGGCAATTGGAGCTAGCTGCTCAATGGTGGCTCAACTTGTATGCCCATTGGTACAGCTTTAATAAAATATACCAAGAGAATGAAGCTAAATTAATAATATAAATACAGTAAACTCTCAATAAAACCGCACCCATGGGGATTGGTAGATTTCAGATAAGTGTATTTCTGGTTGCTTGAGAGTTACTATTAAAAATAGGCCTAACTAATTCTATAACCCAGATTTTACTATAAACTCTGTATTTACTTGATACTGTTTTAATATTTAAATGCGTACTGTACTTTTGAACTTTGATGATTATCCCTTGAGCCTGGGCACCTTAGTTTTTTCTGTTGGGGCAAACCTTTTACATCATTGGTGATTCATGGATCACATGGGCAGGTGCCGGTTGCAGAGAAGTAGAGGCGCACACTAGACGCAAAGTGACTACCGACCGGAAAGGTAACTCATTAGACAGGCAGTACAAGCGCTCTACCCTGCAGCGGTTAGTATAAGACAGGCCACCGGAGAGGTATTGAGTGTGTACAATACGACTGGGAAAGGTTAGTGTAGCAAAAAAGAGTCCTGAGACATCAATCACTGTGCCTGTATATTGGTCTATCTACCTCAGCTCCTGCTGCTTCAAGAGATTCAGACTGTTTGTTTGTTATAGAGCACATTTATGCTCTAACATGTTTCCTTTTTTTCCGGTTGCTTGAGAGTACCGGTTGCTTCGGTTCCGGATAAATGAGAGTCTACTGTATATTGGAAAGTTGTTTTAAAATTTATAATTTATCTGAATCATGACAGAAAATGATTGTGTTTCATGTCCCTTTAACCTTTCTCATGTACAAATGTTTGATAAATATTTAATTGCTGCCCTTTCATTTGGTAAAATAGAAAAATTGAAATTAAAGTATTTTTAATGATCTGTTTTGAGTTAACTAACTCCTCACTTTTACACAGGGCCGGATTGGCCTACCAGGATACCAGGAGATTTCCCGGTAGGCTACAATTTAAAGGGCTGACTAATGGATGCAACTGGGTTGTAGGGTGCTTATATAACATCAATCTGACATTTTTATTTAATACAAAGTAATATAATTTAATTCTGAAAAAAATATTGGGGAAGGAGTGTCCCAGTAATCCCCTTTGAGAAAAATGGGACGTGTGCATTCTACCTACTCAACGGAAAATAAGGCTGGTCTTTATATTTTTCCAGGGCTGCTTTTTATTCCCAGTCCGGCCCTGCTTTTACATTGATGTAGTGAATGGTCCTAACTAAGATGACAATATTCATAGTTTTCTGTAGTGCTGAGCCCGGTGGGATTTGATTACATGAAGTGTGAGTTTCACACGGATACAATCAGCTTTACTGAAACTGTGTACGGTTTAACCAGGGGAAGCACGGGTGTATTCCAAGCATCAGTCACTGCTGAGCAAGGGAAATATTTTACATCAGCAGAAAATGAGAGTGCAGCTCAATGAGTATTCCCACACCGCAGGCTGAAAGTGTCGATTGCTCACACCAGGATTTTTCTCTGGTATTTTTAGCTTGGAAAATGGTTTATCACCATAAATAACTGACATTTAGAGCAAAAATCAGCACAGTCCATCAGTAAAACAAAGAACCAAGTAACCAACCGATCTTATAGGTCTATTTTATCCTCAAGAGTAAATATTCACCATTGTTTAGAAAAATCAGATGTGTACTTACTTTATGCATGCTATGTGTCATATATATTGTAGTATGTATGGGGTTTCAATGTGTTGCAATGCATTGTGCCGCCCAAGAGTTAAAGGTTGTTCTTTTGTGAACTCAGTGACTGTAAATATGACTTGAATGCATATGAATATGCATAGGCACAGCTTATTAGGTGGTATGTAATAGAATCATATTGACTAAACACCAGAGATAACTGGAGTAGAGTATACCTGACTACTGGGTATTACTATCAGGAAGGAGTTAATACTTACAGGGTATTGTGGGGGGAGGGGTTTTAATAAAAATATTACAGGATCATAAGAATTTTTTCATCCTTCTACATCTGAAGCTTCATGGGACACAAATTCAATACCATACTTCCGCCATTGATCCCTGATGTCTCCAACATAGCCCTGATCAATTTGAATATATAATTTTATCTTAGGCAATGTCTATTTATTAGCTTTAAAGAGACACTAAACCAAACATTTTTCTTTCATGATTCTGAAAGAGAATACAATTTTAAACAGCATTCCAATTTACTTCTATTATCTAATTTGCTTCATTCTTTAGATATCTTTATTGAAGAAATAGCAATACACATGGGTGAGCCAATCACACGAGGCATCTATGTGCAGCCACCAATCAGAAGCTACTGAGCCTATCTAGATATATTTTTCAGCAAAGGATAGCAAGTGAATGAAGCAAATTAGATAATAGAAGTAAATTAGAAAGTTATTTAAAATTGCATGCTCTTTCTAACTTATAAAAGAAAAAAATTGGGTTTCATGTCCCTTTAAGATACATGGGATTAAAAAATAAAGTTTTATGATTCAGACAGATTATACATTAAATGATTATTTTTTTAAATTCCAATTTACTAAAAATTTGTATAATTAAAACCAATTCCTTCAACCCATTGATTTGGTTAGAATCCTCTCTTGCAGTCAAGGGTTAAATCATATATTAAGCAGCCATCCAGTCTATTGATGCTGTATCACTGCTTATATAAATCTCCAGATCTATAACCACACACATTTAAGCCTGACACATTGCCAAGCTGTGTAGGTTATACTAGAAAATTGAACAAAAATTATTTAGCATTGATTGAACACCTGAGGGTGTTAGGTAATAGGATGCATTAAATTCTAGAAGCTCGTATCGCTGCACATTCTCCTGAGACGCACAGAAAAGGCAGGGTTACACCTTCCCATAGTTTTAATTAATGGCAATATTGCAACAAGCTATGTATTACAGTACAAAATAAAGCAAGAAGAATAATGGTACGGAAAGTGGCAGATGATGTCCTACACAAAGGCACAGTTGCCCCCTGTGTTGCAATGAGATGATATGGAACTTATATTCTCCCAAGCACCCAAAGCAGCAGAATAAAGGGTAGAATTCACAGTTGTTACATTGTAAATATAAATCTATCTATAATATAAATCTATCTATGAAGCTTCTTTCAATCTACAGTGTTGATCATCAATTAGACAAAAAGAGACACTCACTATCCAGTATAAATTAGTTCCTACAAAATGTGTGTACATTAATTGAAATTGTATAAAAATATAATGTAATGCTGTCACATAAGGTTATGGATGTATTTAACTAAGAAAATAAATAGATGATTATAATTGACTGTATGAATGGAGACTTATTAGGCTGCAGTGAGTCCGTGCAGTAAGGGCCAGACTGTGTTTAAAATACATTGAGGCTTGCTTCATTTATCTTTTCTAGCCTATCCCCAGTTGGCATTCTATGATTGTGTTAAATGGCCCAATACATGATATCTTGTAAAGCAAATGACAACTACTAGCTACACAGAAAAACTGTAAGCACATTTGTCCCAGCAAGAAACAAAAAGGGTCTGACAGTGGATGTCCTTATGCATACCTACAGTAGGTAGGAACAAGAGCAATAATGCACTACTGGGAGCTTGCTGTTCATTGGAGGCTGGACATATATGCCTCTTGCCATTGGCTCATCGGATGTGTTCCGCTAGATCCCAGTAATGCATACTGTATCTTCAATAAAGGATACCAAGACAATTATGCAAATTTAATAAGTAAATTGGAAAATTATTTAAAATTGTATGCTCTATCTGAATCATACAAGAACATTTTGTTTTCCATCTCCCTTTAATGAAAAGTGGCTAAAGTGTGAGTTCTACAAAACTGAAACCTAGGAACAGCTTGGTTTTTGAGATGGGTTTTGGTGGTTTAGGGGTTATCAGCAGAGGGGGGAGGTGCAGTGGGGTAACAGTGGTTTAAGGACTAATTGCTGGGTTTGTTGCAATGAGGATCATGGAGAGTAGGGGTTAATATCAGGAAGGTTTGCATTTGCAATGGGGCCATGATGGTTAGTGGGTTAATAGCAGGGGTGTTGTTTTTGAGGTGTAGAGAATTGTAATGTTGAGAACTGTTAACTGCTCAGGGGGACAAATCAAACAAGCTTTATCAAAGGTTCCTCACTGCGCATTGCACAGGCTATAATCCACTTGTAATATCAAGTATGGTACATACTAATTTATCTGTATGCACAAAACAAGTCTTTAGTCACATTCTTTACCAAACTGACCACCACTAATGACTGTGAGAGGCTGAGTACCACATGCAATCGGTTGCTCTCAACTGAATTACTCAGGCTAATGAATTAGAACATGCATTTTCTGCAGCAGAATATCCCTTTAATAAAGCTTCAGATCAGGCATCTATATATATATATAATATAATATAATAATAAAAACGTGTGTCTGCCAGATTAAGCTGCACGTACACCCGGTACATGCATATGTTTGCTGGGCTAGGTGTAAATTATGTCACAGATTTCTCATTTATTTAGACATGACAGCTTCTCTGCTCATTATTTGATAGAGAGGGATGTCCTGGGCTCTGAAGGGAAAACGCGTTGAAGTCCTAGGGACATTATGTTAATGACATCTCTCCATTTGTGGAAGCCGTGCGGATTAAATATTCATTGACTTTGATTATAGTGAAATTAGGGCTAAAGCGAGAACTCAAATTGAGTGGAATAATGGCAGTGTAAATAATGCATACCCTCTAAATTGAAAACAGCAGCCTGTGCATTGCGAGGCCCTTGATGTCATGCAGCCGTTTATGTAGGAGCTTGACGAAGTATTCTCTGCAATTACAAAGGGGTACGCGGGATATCCATATAATCATTTACAGCAAGCAAAAGCTTTCCCCTCTCCCCAATTAAAAACCTTAAAGGGACGCTGAACCCAAATTTTTTCTTTCGTGATTCAGATAGAGAATGCAATTTTAAGCAACTTTCTAATTTACTCCTATTACCACTTTTTCTTCGTTCTCTTGCTATCTTTATTTGAAAAATAAGGCATCTAAGCTAAAGAGCCAGCACATTTTTGGAGCAGACCCTGGATAGCACTTGTTTATTGGTGGGTGAATTTATCCACCAATCAGCAAGAACAAACCAGTTTGTTCACAAAAAATGGGCCAGCATCTTAACTTACATTTTTGCTTTTCAAATAAAGATACCAAGAGAATGAAGAAAATGTGATAATAGGAGTAAATTAGAAAGTTGCTTAAAATTGCATTCTGTATCTGAATTACAAAAGAAAAAAAATTGGGTTAAGTGTCCCTTTAATGGTGCACTTTTACTCGAATATATCCCCAAATATTTTCCATTAGAAATACAATGAAGTCATTTTATATATACTTTAGAATATGCACATGTGCACACAAAATAGACATTTAAAACTGTCATTTTGTTAGCAAAATATACATTATTTTTCAGTGCAAGGTCCCACCTTCAGAGGTTTGCTTATCTAATCACTTTTTCTGTGGCCAATTAGGGGCCTCTTACACTTACCAGGCAGTCACTGTGTAGGATGTTGCTGGGACAAGTTCAGAATTTTGCTAAATCAAATATATTGGCCAAAACAATAGAACAATATGTTAAAGGAATGTACAACTCAAAATATTTATTTTGTGATATAGACAGAATAATTTTTTTTTAAAGTTTCTAATTTACTTCTATTTGCTTTGTTCCCATGATATTCTTTGTTGAAGAGATACCTAGGTAGGTTTCTTGAGCACTACATGACAGGATATAGTGCTGCCCTTTAGTGGTTTTCCAAATGGATAACATTCTTGCAAAACTGCTGCTATATAGTGTTCCAGACCCGTGCACACTCCTGAGCTTTTTTTTAACAAAAGAACAAAAAAAGTATAAATAATCTTACTCTAAGATTCAACAAATAACCTTATTTGTATATTACAGATTTCTTCTTGCAGTGACACTTCTGTGACATCCGCACGTTTGCAAATAAATGCAGTCTGTAATTTGTGTTTATCGGTGAAAAGAAAAGGAAGTGAAGTTATGTTGTTACCTAAAAAAGGATATTCCCAGAATCCCAGGTAACTGATATAGAAGGTATTCTAGCTCTATTATAAGGGATTGGAAAATTCATGATTCCATGCACAAATAAATAATCAAACAGTTAGGGTCAGATTACAAGTGGAGCACGAACAGTTACGAGCGAGTGATAAGGAGTTTATCGTGGGTGTTTGCACGTGTCGTTTTTCAACCATATTACAAGTTGAAAGTAAACGTGATTGCTTGAGCATGATTGAAGTTAAAGTGGGCCGGATTAGCAGGACCTCAAGAGCTCTGGTTAATGGTCTTGCAAAACAAAAAAAAGTGTCACAAAACACATCAAGTACAGTTTTTGATGTGTTTTGTGACACTTTTTTGTCTCGCGTAACAGTTAACCAGAGTGCTGGTAATCATTATAACGTTAATTGTGAATGCGTTCACGCGTTCACATGCACTTTCAACTTGTAATACGAGCGGAATCTAACTTGCACGCAAACGGCCATGAAAACCTGATATCGCTTGCACACAAAGAATATCACGCCATTCATAATCTGCCCCAACGTTTTTAAACAACTGTCAGAAAGTAACTTTGTCACTGCTTGTTAATATATTCTCAGTCTTTTATAAAAAAAAGTAAGTTCTCTGATTCTGTGGAAGGGGGCAAAGAGCTGCAGGAAAGTCACAACTGTCTTTCTGATGCCAGGCAGCGAGAGATAGATGCCAACTGAAAGTTTTGGTCAGTGTTGCTTTTGGGTATCATCACATTGTTGAACTTGGACTGTTCCTGTTGAGATGAGACTAGGCTGAACCTTCTATAATTTAGTTGTCAACTGATGAGATGGGGTTCCTCCTATGTGAGATGACTTTTATCTTCTTCCCTACCAGTGTATGACATCTTTAGCAACTAACAAGCCATTAACAATTAAAGCTAACTATTGCCTAATGTATAATATTTACTTTGTTTAGGATAAGTTGTTAATAAAAGTGCTCAATTTCACACATTTCTTGTGTCCTTCCTTTATTTAATACTAATAGTTACCTTAGCACTCTTCCTGGTGCAAACACCTATTTAATACCTTGCAACATTGCATCAGACTTGACAACTTTATATTTCATTGCACATATTAATTTACTTTATGTATAAATCTGCCATTGGAAACTAAAGGGACATTAAACTCATTGCAAAATAACTATTATAAAATAATTTACATATGCCATTTTGCTAGCAGTTTACAAGGGTTTGCAAATTAAGAGCAATTCAGGAATATACCTCTTGAAAAACATGTTGAAATATATGTTCCTTTCTTTCATGTAATTGGCAAGAGTCCATGAGCTAGTGACGTATGGGATATACATTCCTACCAGGAGGGGCAAAGTTTCCCAAACCTCAAAATGCCTATAAATACACCCCTCACCACACCCACAAATCAGTTTTACAAACTTTGCCTCCCATGGAGGTGGTGAAGTAAGTTTGTGCTAGATTTCTACGTTGATATGCGCTTCACAGCAGGCTGAAGCCCGGTTTTCCTCTCAGAGTGCAGTGAATGTCAGAGGGATGTGAAGAGAGTATTGCCTATTTGAATACCATGGTCTTCCTCTAGGGGATCCATTTCATAGGTTCTCTGTTATCGGTCGTAGAGATTTCTTCTCCTACCTCCCTTTTCAGATCGACGATATACTCTTATATACCATTACATCTACTGATTCTCGTTTCAGTACTGGTTTGGCTATCTACTATATGTAGATGAGTGTCTTAGGGTAAGTAAGTCTTATTTCTATTTATGACACTCTAAGCTATGGTTGGGCATTTTATATGTAAAGTTCTAAATATATGTATTAATTTTATATTTGCCATGATTCAGGATAATCAGTATTCCTTCTTTCAGACTGTCAGTTTCATTCTTTTGGGAAAATGCATATGAATTTATATTTTTCTTACCTGAAAAATTTTCAATTGACTTTTTTTCTAAATTGCGGGCTGTTAGGCTTGCGGGTGCAGAAAATGCTTCAATTTATTGCGTCATTCTTGGCGCAAGACTTTTTTGGCGCAAAAAAATCGTCATTTCCGGCGTCATAGTTGATGCCGGAAGTTTTCACGTGGTTGCGTCATTTTTTATGTATGTGTGTTGCGGACGTTTTTGTCGCCAAAAAATATGGGCGTCATTCTTGGCGCCAAAAAATGTGAGCGTTATACTTGGCGCCAAAAATGTGGGCGTCATACTTGGCGCCAGTTTTTTTTTTCACATTATATCAGTCTCACTTTTTAGTTGCTTCTGGTTCCTAGAGGCTTGTTTTGTTTTGCATTTTTTCCCATTCCTGAAACTGTCATTTAAGGAATTTGATAATTTTGCTTTATGTTGTTTTTTCTATTACATATTGCAAGATGTCACTACCTGACCCTGGATCAGAATCTACTTCTGGAAAGACGCTGCATGATTATGGTCTGATTATTGTTAAATTTCTTCAGCATGCTAATAACTTTATTTGTGATGCCATTTTTTATATCATTAGAATTGATGTCAGGTATATGTCTTTAGCTATTTTAGCTAGAAGAGCTTTATGGCTTAAGTCTTGGAATGCAGATATGACTTCTAAGTCAATGTTGCTTTCTCTTTCTTTCCAAGGTAATAAATTATTTGGTTCTCAGTTGGATTCAATAATTTCAACTGTTACTGGGGGGAAGGGAGCCTTTTTGCCTCAGGACAAAAAATCTAAAGGTAAATTTAGGGCTGCTAATCGTTTTCGTTCCTTTCGTCAGAATAAGGAACAAAAGCCTGACCCTTCCCCTAAAGGAACAGTTTCTGTTTGGAAACCTTCTTCAGTCTGGAATAAATCCAAGTCTTTTAGAAAGTCAAAACCAGCTCCCAAATCCGCATGAAGGTGCGGCCCTCATTCCAGCACAGCTGGTAGGGGGCAGGTTACGATTTTTCAAAGATGTTTGGATGAATTTGATTCAAAGTCTTTGGATTCAGAACATTGTTTCACAAGGGTACAGAATAGGTTTCAAGGTAAGACCGCCTGTGAGAAGATTTTTTCTCTCACGCATTCCAGTAAACTCAGTAAAGGCTCAGGCATTTCTGAAATGTGTTTCAGACCTAGAGTTGGCTGGGGTAATTGTGCCAGTTCCAGTTCTGGAACGGGGTCTGGGGTTTTACTCAAATCTGTTCATTGTACCAAAAAAGGAGAATTCCTTCAGACCAGTTCTGGATCTAAAAATATTGAATCGTTATGTTAGGATACCAACATTCAAAATGGTGACTATAAGGACTATTCTGCCTTTTGTTCAGCAAGGGCATTATATGTCTACAATAGACTTACAGGATGCATATCTTCATATTCCTATCCATCCAGATCACTATCAGTTTCTGAGATTCTCTTTTCTAGACAAGTATTACCAGTTTGTTGCTCTTCCGTTTGGCCTAGCAACAGCTCCAAGGATCTTTTCAAAGGTTCTCATGCCCTTCTATCTGTAATCAGAGAACAGGGTATTGAGGTGTTTGCTTATTTGGACGATATCTTGATACTTGCTCAGTCTTTACATTCTGCAGAATCTCATACAAATCAACTTGTGTTGTTTCTTCAAAGACATGGTTGGAGGATCAATTTACCAAAGAGTTCCTTGATTCCTCAGACAAGGGTAACCTTTTTGGGTTTCCAAATAGATTCAGTGTCCATGACTTTGTCTCTAACAGAAAAGAGACGTCTGAAATTGGTTTCAGCTTGTCGAAACCTTCAGTCTCAATCATTCCCTTCGGTAGCTTTGTGCATGGAAATTCTAGGTCTCATGACTGCTGCATCGGACGCGATCCCTTTTGCTCGTTTTCACATGAGACATCTCCAGCTTTGTATGCTGAACCAATGGTGCAGGGATTATACAAATATATCACAATTAATATCCTTAAATCCCAATGTTCGATCTTCTCTGACTTGGTGGTTGGATCACCATCGTTTAATTCAAGGGGCTTCTTTTGCTCGTCCAACCTGGACTGTGATCTCAACAGATGCGAGTCTTTCAGGTTGAGGAGCTGTATGGGGATCTCTGACAGTGCAGGGGGTTTGGGAATCTCAGGAGGTGAGATTACCAATCAACATTTTGGAACTCCGTGTGATTTTCAGAGCTCTTCAGTTCTGGCCTCTTCTGAAGAGAGAATCGTTTATTTGTTTTCAGACAGACAATGTCACAACTGTGGCATATGTCATTCATCAAGGGGGGGCTCACAGTCCTCAGGCTATGAAAGAAGTATCTTGGATACTTGTATGGGCGGAATCCAGCTCCTGTTTAATTTCTGCGGTTCACATCCCAGGTATAGACAATTGGGAAGCGGATTATCTCAGTCGCCAGACGTTACATCCGGGTGAATGGTTCACCCAGAGGTATTTCTTCAGATTGTTCAAATCTGGGGACTTCCAGAAATAGATCTGATGGCCTCTCATCTAAACAAGAAACTTCCCAGGTATCTGTCCAGATCCAGGGATCCTCAGGCGGTTCGTTTGTACTTTTTGGTGGCTCCAGCATGGCCACACAGGTTTTGGTATGCGGATCTCATTCAGATGGCCAGTTGTTAACCTTGGACACTTCCGTTAAGGCCAGATCTTCTATCTCAAGACCCATTTTTCCATCAGGATCTCAAATCATTAAATTTGAAGGTATGGAGATTGAACGCTTAATACTTAGTCATAGAGGTTTCTCTGATTCAGTGATTAATACTATGTTACATGCTCATAAATCTGTGTCTAGAAAGAACTATTACCGAGTTTGGAAGACTTACATTTCTTGGTGTTCTTCTCATAAGTTCTCTTGGCATTCTTTTAGAATTCCTAGAATTTTACAGTTTCTTCAGGATGGTTTGGAAAAAGGTTTGTCTGCAAGTTCCTTGAAAGGACAAATCTCTTCTCTTTCTGTACTTTTTCACAGAAAGATTGCTAATAATCCTGATATTCATTGTTTTGTACAGGCTTTGGTTCGTATTAAGCCTGTCATTAAGTCAATTTCTCCTCCTTGGAGTCTTAATTTGGCTCTGAGGGCTTTACAGGCTCCTCCGTTTGAACCTATGCATTCTCTGGATATTAAATTACTTTCTTGGAAAGTTTTATTCCTTTTGGCCATCTCTTCTGCTATAAGAGTTTCTGAGTTACCTGCTCTTTCTTGTGAATCTCCTTTTCTGATTTTTCATCAGGATAAGGCGGTGTTGCGGATTTCATTTAATTTTTTACCTAAGTTGTGAATTCTAACAACATTAGTAGAGAAATTGTTGTTCCTTCTTTGTGTCCTAATCCTAAGAATTCTCTGGAGAGATCTTTACATTATTTGGATGTAGTTAGAGCTTTGAAATATTATGTTGAAGCTACTAAAGATTTCAGGAAGACTTCTAGTCTATTTGTTGTCTTTTCTGGTTCTAGGAAAGGTCAGAAGGCTTCTGCCATTTCTTTGGCATCTTGGTTAAAGTCTTTGATTCATCATGCTTATGTGGAGTTGGGTAAATCCCCGCCTCAAAGGATTATGGCTCATTCTACTAGGTCAGTTTCTACTTCCTGGGCTTTTAAGAATGAAGCTTCTGTTGATCAGATTTGCAAAGCAGCAACTTGGTCTTCTTTGCATACTTTTACTAAATTCTACCATTTTTATGTTTTTTTCTTCTTCTGAAGCAGTTTTTGGTAGAAAAGTACTTCAGGCAGCTGTTTCAGTTTGATTCTTCTGCTTATAATTTCATTTTTTTTCATTCTAGATTGTAAGTTCCCACGGGAATAGGGCCCTCAATCCCTCCTGTATGTGTTTGTAAATTTTGTCCTGTATCTTAAAAGTCTTGTATTGTTTTATTTAAATGAATTGTATCCATGGACAGCACTGCGGAATATGTTGGTGCTTAATAAATAAAGTATAATAATGATCAGGGGCGGAGTTAGCCGCCATTCAGGTCAGACGTGTGAGAGTGGAGCTCTGTGCATTAGCTCTGCTTTATTAACATATTGAGATACTTATTGAGCTTCCACCAACTCTAAATCAACATCCATACTCTACTAAGACGTGCCCCAACTATTTTGCTAAGTTTGGGAAACTTTTCTCGCCTTTTGAGGAGTCTTGGAGCTGAGAGACTATAAGTGCTGCAGGACGTCTCCCTACCAAGATCGCTGGCTGACACCTAAGGACTCGTAACACACTGCCTTCCCACAAAGGGGGTAAGGAGCCGTAACTACCGGAGAAGCAGCTAGTGGGGCCTATCGTGAGACGGACAGACAGCTGAGGTTAGCCGAAACTTGGAGGTCCGCCAGCCTCCTGCATGAAAAATTTACTTGGCGTGAACGGCGGCCATCTTTGAGGTGAAGCGAAGCAGCGCCACCGTTGTAGCTACAGACCCACTGAGGATACTTGTGGAGGACCCCTCCTAGCGAGACTCACTTAGGCTAAGCCTGTACACCAGGACCCCAACCAGGTCTGTACCTCTTACCCTGTGGCGTTACCTGTTTGGACTTGACCCTTCAGCGCCGCCTCCCTTATTCTGCTGCTGACTACACTGAAGATACGGACATCCAGAGGGTCGGGGCTCCGCTCCGGAGCCGTTCTTGCCACCCCTGGCGCTAAAGAAAGAGGCCTTACTTACTGCGGGGGCTCCGGTCTCCTTGTGACCCCTTAGGACTTCCACCTCCCGGACGCTCGCGGTAAACAGCCGCTCCCAGAAACTTACCTCATTGCTGCAGGGGCCTGCTTTCCTCGGTGAGTCTCTCACCCTCCAGACTGGGGTTGCGCCTGTCAGCTGGAGGGCGCCCCCGGCACCAAGCAACACACCTGCACAATACTGGTTGAGGACTGCTTCTCGGCCGCCATCTTGACTGCGGCCTACCATTAGGACCGGTGCTGTGGGGAAGAGCTGTCCCATTGAGCAGATCAGACAGAGCCTCAGAAGGTAAAAAGCTATTTCTCTTTTTAAAAAAAAAAAAAAAAAAAAATATTGGCCACACAGCTGCTACACCCCAGTGGGGCATATAATTTAAATCATTACCTGGCAGGTCACTCCCGGCACGGAGTACAAGTGGAGCTACAACCTTAAGCATTTCAAGCTTACACAGTGAGCCATAAACACTACATTTTGAGCTCAGCGCTCATCTGATTTGCCACCCTTAGACCTACCCAACCGCTGATACCTTGCCAGGGCAGCCACTTATTGCCATCGTCTCTGTGGGCCAGTACATACCTATCACTACAACCAATATCTTGTATGAAGTTATCTTACATATTGTCCCTAATCAAGCTGCAACTGTGACTCTACAGGTCTCTCCCCTCCCTTTCCCGCCGGCCCAGTTTGCCTGCGGGTCATACCCCTATACCTTCACCCACATCGTCCTGAGGGGACAAGCCCCCAGGGGAGAGACCAGACCAGAATACACGTTCCAGTGAAATCCATTTCAGCTCTTAGGCCTCAGGGCCCAGCTCTCAGCCGGCTTAGCCTCAATATATATGTGATACCAGGACCTGTATAAAAAATGTGCTAACCTCCTGCACTGATGTCCTGGCCCCAGTCGGCCTTGCAGCAGATTTCTTTATAGTGCAAAACAGTATTTCCCTTTCTCCACTATTTGCCTTCCATATCTCATGTCACTACAATTGCAAAAGTACAAGATGCCGCAATCCTTTAAAAGAAAACAAAACTCTCACAAAACCCCAAAGAGAACAGTGGCAGACCACTTCAGCCAACACACATCCAGGCAACAATCAGGCTCGGAAGAGGATGCCTCAGACACAAGCAGTCTTAATGATGCTCGCATCAGAACAACTCTATCCCAGGCCACAGGCCGTTTACAGCACCAAGATGCTGACACTGATAACAACTTAATGGACTCTATTAGGTCGCTCCTGGCCTCGCACCACGATTCCCTTTCCAAGAAGTTTGATAAGGGACATGCTGATCTGAAAAGAGATATCGCCCTTATAGGGGAAAGAACTGACGCGTTGGAACGCAAACAGGAAGATCTCAGGGTAGATCACGGCAATCTCTTAGATTACTCACAGAGTCTGGCAGAGCAGATCACTGACCTCGAGCTTAAACTTGCAGATCTTGAGGACAGGACTCGCCGCAACAATATCAGGGTGAAAGGTATCCCAGAATCTGTCCCCCCACAGGAACTTGAAAAATTCCTCCACGACTTTTTTGTTGCAGTCCTTGGTCAGGAGAACGAGAAAGAGATGCTACTTGATAGAGCCCATAGAGCCCTGAGGCCGAGGACGGCTGAGGGCGGTAAACCAAGAGATGTTGTCGCCCGCCTGCATTATTACACGTTTCGAGAGAAACTTCAGAGGGCCCTGGCGGGGGACAAATCACTCCCAGAGCAGTATGCTGACATTCAGGTATTCCAGGATCTCTCTCCCCACACTCTCCAGATCAGAAGACACTACCAACCCTACACTAAAATCTTGAGAGACAAGGGCATTAAATACAGATGGGGTTTCCCTGTTAAGCTCTACATCAATAAAGATGGACAGCAATATGCAGCATCCTCGCCTAAACAGGCAAGGGAATTGCTCCAAAGATGGGGCTTACTGCCACAAGATCCTCCGATACCACCCCAAGCAGTTGTACCTGGTAGAGGCCTGAGAGCATCAGCCCCTGAGTGGGGCTCCCTTCCACAGAGACCCAGCAGTGATCAGAGAAATACTTCAATATCTAAGACTAGAGACGCTCCCTCGTGAGATACTCCATCCTGGTCACTGCTCTGATGTGCATATGACTGTCTCCCCAATTGGGGACTTACAATTGAGAGACTCTCTACTTCTACAGAGACTGACTCGTGTGTACCGAGGGTACACGAAGATTGGTGAGACTGCTAAGACATAATGGATGTCCTCTCTCTTTACATTGTTGTTACATTGTTGTTCTTTGGTTGTCTCTCCTCCTCGTCTTCCCTCCTCCCCCTTCTCGTTTCTCCTTCTCCTTCTTTACTATACCACTCTTCTCCTCTTCCTCCTTTTTCCTCCCCTCTCTTAACCTACCCCCTTGTGCTTGTAATTATTCGTAAATTGTACTTAACTATTTTGTTCAGGTCAGTCAAGTTGTGTGTTCCCTGGGACTTACTATGTTTTAGCACCCTACTCAGAAGATCATCGCTTACTGAGGCACATGCCCTAACCACATTGAAGTGATATCCCTCGGCAGTAGAGCGCATTAACAACAGCTCTACACTCCCACTCTAGTCTGCCCACCCTCTCTAGATTAGTTAATGCAGTGCAAGGGAGCTAACCCCCACCCCATTTTTACCCCAATGCTTTGATGCGCACCGTACAGAGGTGCGCTTGCCCTAGTCTTTTGTTTAGTGGAATAACTAACCCGTAACATGTACAGTACATAACCTTGCACCCCCGCCCTGGGTAACATACCCCCTGGAATTAAAAAAGAATACACCTGTTTGAAGACCCCTGCCCCTCTAAACCATATTTGCTGAGGTAGCTGTCTTTCTTCTTAAAAGGAAAGGCAGGAGTTGAATCAGGGGAACATTCATATGGTATTCACCATCCGTTTAATAGCAGCCTAAGTCCCAGGACCTATTTAATCCCTAAATTGGCCCTTCTGGTTTGATGGTCATCATTATGTGATGTTATTTGTACCTAGGTTGTTAATGTTTACCCTGTTCTTGTTTTTACTGTTAGTTATGTATGTACCTCAAGTTATATCAGAAGTACAAAAACCATTATCTGCTTAGAGTCCTCAACCTGGCGACCATTAGGTCCCCACGTTGATGCTGTTACAACTGATATATATATATATATCTCTCAGGGGTTTGATGGCTATCGTCAGGAGTCGCACATTTCCCAGTTCCCATCTATGACCAATATCTCTAAGGTTAAGTACATTATTTATAGATATTCATAAGCATCCCCAGTATATGCCCCATCGACTGTGTAGATCTCATGCCATTTATAATAACAGTCCCCCCCATAGGTACCTGATCCCCCAGGAATTAGATTAGCTCCCAAATTGGGGATCGTCAGACTCACATGTGCAACTAGCCCTACAGTACAAGATTGACACCCCTCCCAAGCTAAGCCCATGCGTACTGACGATGGCCATCTTCTATCGACTGTTTACATAGATGTTGATGTTGTTTATAGTTGCCTTTCCTCTTCTGCACTAAGCTCTTTATTCTACCTCCTATGTACATAATAGTAGAATACTTGGGGCCTGAGACACCCTCTCCTACACGGGTACCCCGTATGCACTCAACCTCTCCTGAGGAGACGCTATAGATGGAGAACCTTACATACAGCCTAACGCACGAGTCTTCCGTTCCACTCTCTCCCTCAAACTTCATTTTTACAGAACTGAGATTAGACTTCCCGCACCTCAATTTCTTTCTTAGCATTATACCAGAGATAGTGATATGCACTTATTACAGTAACATAATACAAGACCCTGGCTTACAGCGAGAAAATTGCAATAGTGACTGGGGGCGTGGGCGAGGGGGGAGGGGAGCTTTTCTCTGGCTCCCTCTCTCCCTCTCTCTCGCTCTCCCTATTCTTGCACGTTTTAAACTGACCGACTGGGGCTTGGCTATCTTTGCCGGCCTCTCCCCCCCCCATACCTATAGTTGTGCTCTCCAACTGTTAGTTGCGAGATCACTCATTGTGATAGTGTTTATATACACATCAATATCCGCTAGTAGCGTTTGAGCATCAAGACGTCCTGTTCGTGGCCTGGAGTGCCCCAACCCCTGGCCCCCTCCTTTTTCCTACCCACATCCCCTTGTCCCCACTTATTTGCGCTACCCGCATTAAACCCTTCCCCCGTACCCGCAATTGAGGTCCTCATTGACTACTCAGGTGGCGCCCGCCCATACAATGGCTCCCGTTTTGGCTGCCACCCTGAACGCCCAGGGCCTTAACTCGCCTACCAAAAGGAGTCTTCTGTTTAATTACCTATCTGCCCACAGAATACATTTAATGTTTTTGCAGGAGACTCACTGGGAAAGGGGCTCTAGGCAGCCCAGGAGTTCCCCTTTATATCCGGTCTGTGAAATTGCCTCCTATACGGAAAAAAAGAGAGGAGTTGCCATATTGATCCACCGGGATGTTACTTGTACGATTGACCACATAGAACGAGACCCCGAGGGTAGGTTCCTTATCCTGGTCTGTGTCCTGAATGGAGCCCTTTACACGCTGGCATCCATTTACGTCCCGAATACGGGACAGATCCCCTTTCTCCGAAAATTCCTACACAAGCTAGACTCAATCAAGAGAGGACATCTCTTGATGGGGGGCGATCTGAACCTGGTCTGGAACCCGGTACTAGACAAGAAAAGAAACACAAGCCACCCAACAGACCGTAACCTAATTTCTCTGTCAATGGCCTTCCGACGGCTCATGTATCAATTTGGACTGTTTGATGTATGGAGATGCCTAGCTCCGACTGAACTAGATTACACACACCATTCGGTGCCCCATAATTCATATTCTCGGTTGGATTATCTGCTTTGTGACTCATGGACACTTGACAACTTTGCCGTATCAAAGATCAGGCCCTGTCCGTGGTCGGATCACGATATGGTCAGTGCCCAACTCTTGGCCTTACAGTCCCCTGACTGTAGGCCGTCTTGGAAACTCCCAGACCAGTGTCTCACAGAAACAGAGGTTCCACTCCTAAATGAAATCATTCTAGATTTCTTAACACACAATGACACTGGAGATACGAGTCTTGAAATAGTCTGGGCCACCCTTAAGGCGTACCTGAGAGGCCATTTCATAAAGAAAAAGGCCCAATGGAAGGGGGTCCATAAGATTCCCTTATCTAAACTATATACCGAACTAAGATCCCTGGAGATGGCCAATAAAAAAGCCCCGGACCCCGCTCTTGCCACCCAGGTGGGTGCAATAAGGGCTGAGTTCAATAAACGAGAGCTTTTAAGAGTGCAAACCAACCTATTCAAATTAAAACAAATATATTACAGCAAAGGGAACAAAGCCGATAGGCTCTTAGCTCGTAAACTTCGTAACAGGGCGGTCGCCAGTAGGATCCCGGCCATCAATTCAGCTCGGGGCATGGTCTGCTCTCCTAAGGAGATTGGCCAGGCCTTCTCAGACTATTACGCTGCTCTTTACGACCTAGACAGCGGTGCCAATGACCCACCGGTGGGCGGTGGGGAGTTGGGGCAATTTCTAACCAAGTTGCGACTACCACAGCTAAGTGAGGAGTCTGTTGCAGACCTTGATAGACCATTTACCTTAGAGGAGGTGAAGGCTGCCGTCCTGTCCCTTAAACCTCATAAGGCTCCTGGTCCGGACGGCTTCTCCACCCTCTTCTACAGAACCTTTGTGTCTCTTCTCTCTCCTCTTCTGCTCCGACTGTTCAATGATGTGGCTAAAAGAGGAAAGATGTTAGGGGAATTCCTGGAGGCTACTATTATGACCATCCCTAAAGAAGGGAAGGACCTCAGGGAATGCGGGAGCTATAGACCTATTTCCCTCATCAACGTGGACATTAAGATATACTCTAAAGTCCTCGCGACGAGACTAGGGAAACACCTCCCCTCTATAATCCACCTAGACCAAGTCGGATTTGTCCAAGGCAGACAGGGCTCTGACAATACCCGTAGACTGCTGAACATCTTCGCTGAATCGCATGACATGGGCTTGCCCCTTCTCACCCTGTCATTAGATGCCGAAAAGGCCTTCGACAGGGTGAGATGGGAATATATGTTTGAGACTCTGAGAACGTTTGGCGTCCCGCTCTCGTTCTGTGGGGCCGTAGCGGCCCTCTATACCCTCCCCACGGCTGTGGTCAAGGGGTTGGGCTTTTGCTCCCCTAAAATACACATACGAAATGGGACGAGGCAGGGATGCCCCCTGTCGCCACTCCTTTTTGCGATGGTCATGGAGCCATTGGCGGAAGCCATCAGACAGGACACCCAAATTCAAGGTCTGTTGCTGCATGATTCAGTTCAAAAGGTGGCGCTATTCGCGGATGATCTTACACTTTTCATCACAGAGCCGACCTTATCGCTCCCACCGCTGATGGCACTTATTGAAAGATTCGGTATGCTCTCTAACTACAAAATAAATGTAACCAAGACGGAGGCGTTCCCGATTCATCTGGACCACCTAGAACAGAGAACTTTGCGACAGCAATACTCTTTCAAATGGTCCACCAAAGGTATCTGGCACCTAGGTGTCTTCTTATCTTATGATAAGGAGACGGTTCTTCATGAGAACTACCACACTTTGTTGAAGACAGTAGACAAGCACCTGAGAGCAAAGAAATATGACGAACTCTCTTGGATGGGTAGAATCGCGGCCCTGAAAATGATGCTACTTCCCAAGCTAACATACATTATGCGATGTATTCCCCTCCCAGTCCCAGATAAACTACTGAAAAACTTTCAGACCCTATTTAACAGATACGTCTGGAACAACAAGAAACCCAGAGTAGCGGCCTCAATCTTACAGTCCCCCCTAGATCAGGGAGGGCTGGGATTACCAAGTGTGAAGATGTACTATGAGGCGGCTATGATCTCTCATGTCTCTGCTTGGGGACGAGACCTCCCCCCCACGAGATGGAGGGACCTGGAACAGGCTTCATTACCCGCCTATATAGATCTGGCTGATTTGTTGTGGTTTCCCCCGCATCTCGCCACCGCTCACACCATCTCTAACTCAATTGTTAGAGGATGCCAAATGCTATGGTATAAATTGCGACACCACACTCAGATCGCCCCCCATCCTTCTCCTATCCAACCTGTACTCCCCATACTTCAGACCCTTCCCAATATGAGACTGAACTTATGGCGGCAGGCCGGAATTTTGACAGTAGGCGATTTTTATGTAGCAGATCGGCTTCTAACGCAAGAAGAGATGGTGGCAAACTTTGAGGTCCCGCGGCAACTGACATTTGAACTTCTAAGACTAAGATCTCTACTGAAAGCCTGGGGATTCCTGAGTGATGCCCCACGGCCTCTTACAGCTTGGGAAGCGCGATGGAAAACGGGCCTTCAGACCTATAAACCCCTCACGGCACACTATCGTTGCCTACTGGTTCCCCCCGTAATTCCTAAGACGAGACATATGCTCTCCTGGGAGGCAGAGCTGCAAAAGGTATACTCACCTAAGAAATGGACATTGGCTATTGCTACAACCAAGGCCGCCTTACATTGCACCACAATGTACGAACTCTACTTTAAAATGCTCACTAGGTGGCATCTGGTCCCGACCAGATTGCAAACCCTCTACCCTAATCACTCTCCAACCTGTTGGAGGAACTGTGGTGGCATTGGCACCCCACTGCACACCTGGTGGACTTGTCCTAACCTAAAGTCACTCTGGGATAAGACCAGTAAGATCTGTGGTTTGATGGGTCTCCCAGAGATAAAAGACTCTGGAATGGCTCTCCTACACCTGGGATTGGAGAAAATGCCTCCGCACCAGAGAACCCTTCTTATTTACATACTCACCTCAGTTAAAATGACAATTGCCAGGAACTGGAAAAAAGTGCACCCCCCAAAGTGGCAGAGTGTCTTGGAATACCTGAATTATGTCAAGTCCATGGAAGACTATGTCTACAGAGTCCGGCGCAAGTCGGAAACTTTCTGTCTTGTTTGGGAACCCTGGGAAGCCTACCTGCAGAGTCTCAGAACTAAATCCTAGGACTTCCTGCCCCCTTAGTACCACAGGCCTTTGATTCGGGTATGGGATGATCTGTCCACCCTCCTCCCCACTCCCTCACCCCCCTCCCCCCCCCCCCACTCAATGAGCCCCCCCCCCTCCCCTCCTCCCCCCTCCCCTTACATACTACCCTCTCCCCCCTCATAGGGGGTACTTTCGCCCACGATACTACAAAGATGATTGAAGCTTGATTTCACTTCTTTGGAGCGGTGGCCCCCGTCGGCCCTAGCTCCCGCTCCATTGCTTATACAGGCAATACCTGCATGATAACTAGCTACTAGCGTAATTCCGCTTTTAAAGAAAGCAGAACAAAAGGCGAGAAAAACGCCAAAATCTTACTCTACCATCTGACCACGATTCACCCAATCTGTGAACACTGCTACTCACTCCTCATTTCACCTTCCACTCAGTTATAGTTTGATCTTTAGGTCTATTAGGAATGGAGATGAACGCCTGGTTTAATTATGCAATATTTATGTCATGTTAATGCCATGTGAGATATCTTTTTTGTGATTGCTGTGTTTACCTCATATCTGTAACGTTTCAAAGAATTGTGATAACTTATGTTTATAATAAAAATAAAAATTTATAAAAAAAAAAAAAAATAAATAAAGTATAATAATAATAATAATTATAAGATTAAAACGTTTTGATTTGGGTTTTGGATTATTTTTTCAGCGTAATTGGCTGTCTTTATTTAATCCCTCCCTCTCTAGTGACTCTTGCGTGGAAGTTCCACATCTTGGGTATCTGCTATCCCATACGTCACTAGCTCATGGACTCTTGCCAATTACATGAAAGAAAACATAATTTATGTAAGAACTTACCTAATAAATTCATTTCTTTCATATTGGCAAGAGTCCATGAGGCCCACCCTTTTTGTGATGGTTATGATTTTTTTGTATAAAGCACAATTATTCCAATTCCTTGTTTGATGCTTTCGCTCCTTTCTTATCACCCCACTTCTTGGCTATTCATTAAACTGAATTGTGGGTGTGGTGAGGGGTGTATTTATAGGCATTTTGAGGTTTGGGAAACTTTGCCCCTCCTGGTAGGAATGTATATCCCATACGTCACCAGCTCATGGACTCTTGCCAATATGAAAGAAATTAATTTATCAGGTAAGTTCTTACATAAATTATGTTTTGCTGTGGCCAATTAAGAACAGATGTAAATGAGCTTGTGCTCTGAGCTAACCAATCACTGTGTAGAATGTTGTAGACACGTAATTTTAACCATAAAAAAGTATGATGGCAACACCCCAAGCTTCTATGGAGGGTGTCATAAAAGAAAGAGTATAACCACAGAAAAAGTTATCAGCAATCGTTTTCAGTTTGTGTAATAAATAAATACAAAACAAGGCTTCCTCAATAAAACATATTTATTACAAATGTGAATAAATACAGAACATGTAAGACCATTACAAAAATGGGATCGGGAAAAAAAAACTTCTGCTGCGCATACGCGTTTCGTGCACTGGTCACTGCAGAGGAAAAGTATTGTTGTCTGTTATAACAAATTATTTTACATGCATTTGAGAATGAGACAGATACAATATGCAATGCATGCAACTGATACTGTTACATATAATATATCTGAGACTGGACTTTGCATAAATAGAGACTATAATTTGTATGTTTACATCGCAGAAACCACAGACACAATTGTTATATTCTGTTTGTGCATTTACAATAGTCTGTTAAGTGTGTTGTGACTGAGCACTGGACAGACGGCAGGATTGGGATCTAAAATGCATATAATATAAGGAATTTACAGCTCTGTACATAACATGTCAAATGTATAAAAAAAAATCAAAGATTTGATTAAAGTTGCCACCCAACTCCTGCAGGCTCAGCACATCTGTTAAAATTCTGGCTTCTGATACCATTTATTAAATTTGTCTTTTCTGAAGAATCCAATACCTCAAGTACGAAGACAAGGGTATAATTTTGCAAGGTTATAGCTGGGATTTATTTTATACATGATCATTTTATTTAACTAAAGCCATATCTTATTTAAAGCTATTTAAATCTTATTCCTGCTCTCACACAAATATTAATACAGTATAAAAAGAGGCTAGACCTTATCAAAGGGATCTTAATATAACTGTATTATCTAATTAGGGTTTTAAAAGGGGGTTGATTTTCAAGCAAAAACATTTACTTACCTGTTTGCAACCATTTCAATGTGACACCGGCACACCCCCTGCCGTCCAAATGTGGTGTCCCATGAAACACTTGTGTCCGCTGGGGATTGGCTGCTGGAGCGATGTTTACATTATAAGCTTTCAAACTGAGCAGGGAAGACAAGGCTTTACATTTCTTTTAAATGGATGTGAAATAATCTTAAATTGTAAAATGAAATGTTTATTTATATTAGAAAAATATTTGCAATATTAACGCACACACATAAATACACATACAGGTACATATGCGTCAATCCAGAATTCCAAAATCCAGACTTTTTCAGTAATATTTTTTTTATTTTTTTTTAAATAAGAATATTACAAATGAGAATTTTTAACCAAAGTAATAGTGTGTCTCGCCGCTGTTGCCAAAACCCCTAAACGGGACAGTCAATACCAAAATTGTTATTGTTTAAAAAGATAGATAACACCTTTAATACCCATTCCCCAGCTTTGCACAACCAACACTGTTATATTAATATACTTTATAACATTTAAACTTCTAAATTTCTGCCTCTTTCTAAGCCGCTACAGACAGCCTCTTATCACATGCTTTTTTATTAGCTTTTCACAGCAAGAGACTGCTAGTTCATGTGGACCATATAGATAACATTGGCTGAAATGCAAGTTAATAGATAATAAATCAATAGCCATGTGATCAGGGGGCTGTCAAAAGAGGCTTAGATACTAGGTAATCACAGAGGTAAAACTTATACAGTGTTGTTTATGCAAAACTGGGGAATGGATAATAAAGGGATTATCTATCATTTTAAAAAGTTTGGAGTTGACTGTCCCTTTAAGGACACATAATGTACAGGGTATGACCGTGTCATTTAGGGGTTAATGACAATGTGAAAAATGTCCCCAAAAATGTGTTATTATTTATTAAATATGGAGAATATGGATTGTGATCAGAACAGGACTGGCCACATTAAGTATATGTTTCTTTAAACCAATAATTAGAAATGGCTTTAGATAAACAATGAAAATGGCTGAGTGTGGTTACTTTGACATTGAAAAGATCTTATCTGCAGCTGCTAACATGTTGATAATTATTTAACAATAGATTTGATTCCACCTCTACACAATATCTCATAAGGTTTTTAACTGTACCTTGTCATAGTTGTATACAGAGGCATTCTTGTAATGACACAATTTATTTGAAATAGTGGTAAAAATAATAATAATGGTTTGTCTCATTCTCCTTATATTTCAGCCCGTATTAATCTTTTTCTGCTTCACTCTCTCTATATCCTTAGGCAACAAGAACATAGGTTACTGTATTGGATAAATACTTCAATTTATAATTTATTAGGCTTCATTGATTACTGCTGTGTAGTTTACATATTGAATGTTGAGTTTAATTAGATTTACTAATCTATTGTTAAATATTGATTGTTTTTTGAATGAAGTCAATGTCAATATTTAATGAAAATTAATTAAAAAAAAAGAGAGAAAGGAAGGGTGTAATCCAAACCATATCTGCTGAAGCAACAAAAAGCTAAATAAAAAAAAATGTAAAACTTCTTTAAAAGTCTGCATATCTCATTTTGGTAAATATAGTACCAATATTGAGTAAATCTATATATGTGCATGATAAGATAGTGTCTTAAGATAAGATAGTGAGTGTGTGCCTGGAAGGAATGCGTCTCAGTGAGTGTGTGTCTGGCAGAAATGTGTTTCAGTGAGTGTGTGCCTGGCAGGAATGAGTTTCAGTGAGTGTGTACCTGGCAGGAATGTGTTTCAGTGAGTGTGTGCCTGGCAGGAATGAGTTTCAGTGAGTGTGTACCTGGCAGGAATGTGTCTCAGTGAGTGTGTACCTGGCAGGAATGCATCTCAGTGAGTGTGGGCCTTGCAGGAATGCATCTCAGTGAGTGTGCGCCTAGCAGAAATGAGTTTCAGTGAATGTGTGCCTGTCAGGAATGTCTCTCATTTTGTGTGTGTGTCTGACAGGAATGCATCAGTGGTTATGCCTGTGAGGAATGTGTTTCATTAAGTGTGTACTAGTCAGGAATGTATCTCAGAAAGCGTATGTCTGGCCGGAGTGCATTTCAGTTAGTGTGTGCATGGCAGGAATGTGTCAGTGTGTGTATCTGGCAGGTATTCATTTCAATAAGCATGTGCCTGTCAGGAATGTGCTTTATTGAGTGGGTACAGGGCTGGAATGCATTTCAGTAAGTATTGCAGGAATGTGTTTAATTGATTGTGTAACAAACATGAATGTGTCTCTGTAAGTGAATGCCTCGGGAGTCGGGGAATGTGTTTCAGTGCATGTGTACCAGTCTGTAATGTGTCTCAGTGTGTATGTGTCTGGCAGAAATGTGTTTATTGAGTGTTTACCAGACAGGAATGTGTCTCAGTATTTATGTGCCTCAGGAATGCGTTTTGAAAATGATGTTCCTGTCAGGAATGTGTTTCAGGCAGGGATGTGTCTCAGTGTATATGTGCCTGGCAGGAATGTGTTTTATTTAATGTGTGCCTGGCAGGAATGCATTTCAGTATGTATGTGCCTGTCAGTGTCTCAATGAGTGTGTGTCTGGCAGGAATGTGTCTCAGTAAGTGTGTGCCTGGCAGAAATCTGTTTCATTGAGTGTATGCCAGGCAAGAATGTGTCTTAGTGAATGTGTGCTTGCCTGGAAGAATATATACGTAATTGAATGTGTGTCTGACAGCACTGTATTTCAGTGAGTGTGTGGCTGGCAGAAATGTGTTTCACTGAGTGTGTCGTGGGCAGGAATATGAATGTCTCAGCGAGCATTTGCTTGGCAGGAATATGTATCTCAATAAGTGTATGCTTGGCAGAAAAGTGTGAGTGTAACAGTGAATGTGTGCCTGTCACGAATGTGTCTCGATTTGAGTGTGCCTGGCAGAAATGTGAGTATCTTAGTGATTGTGTGACCGTCAGTAATGTGTCTCAATATGTGTGTGTCTAATAGCATATGGTCAGCACATGGGAATTCAGTGTTTGCGTGCAAACGACAGGGTCTATGCAAAAATACCCCAATCACAACAGAAAATAGCAAGAAGTAGCCGCACCACTATTCCAATAAAATAAACTTTATTTACAAACAGGTACAATACATAATGACTAAGTTTCGGGCTCCTTGCCCTTAGTCATAAAATACTCCATACAAACTTCACCAGGGGCAGTTGTGTCCAATCAATTATCATATTCATTAACTCTTTGTTTGCCAGTTAAAAACACACTTCACAGTATTACTGCCCTCTAGTGGCTATCCCTCTATATTAATACAGTAGTAGAAACCACATCAATAATTATATTCACATTTATATAGCATTATAGGTAGGCTCAATATTGTAAATCATATCATTTTTAAATCCACAAAAGCCTTTATTAAATAAATCTTAAAACTACATTACAAAAACAAACTTAATTCTAGTTCCCTATCCATGCCCTTGGGATATATAGACTCAAGCCTATTTGTCCAAAAATATTTTCTTAATATAGACGGATAGCCACTAGAGGGCAGTAATACTATCAAGTATGTTTTTTATTGGCAAACAAAAAGTTAATGAATATGATACTTGATAGGACACAACTGCCCTGGTTTTCTATTTAATGTGAAGTTTATGTGTAGTATTTCATGTCACGACTAGGAACAGGGATTGTAAAATGTAGTCATTATGCATTGTACCTGTTCATGAATAAAGTTCCTTTGATTGGAATATGTGTATGTGTGACTGAAATATGTGATATCTCAGTGAGTGTGTTCCTGGCTGGAATATGAGTTTCTCAGAGAGTGAATGCCTGATAGGAATATGTGAGTGTGTGCTTGGCCGAAATATATAAGTATCTCAGTAAATGTGTGCGTGGTAGAAATGTGTGTTTGTTCTGCAGGAATATGTGAGTATCTCAAGAAGTGTGTGTTTGGCAGGAATGTGTGAGTGTATCAGTGAGTGTGTGCCTGTTAGGAATGTGTCTCAGTGTATGTGTGCCTGGCAGAAAAGTGAATGCCTCAGTGAGTGTATGCCTTGCAGAAATGTGAGTGCCTCAGTGAGTGTGTGCCTGGCAGAAATGTGAGTGCATAAGTGAATCTGTTCCAGACAGGAAAGCAAGTGTCTTAGTAAGTGTGCCTGACTGAAATGTGAGCGTCTCAGTCAATGTATGTCAGAAAGGAATGTAAGTGTCTCAGTGAGTGTGTACCAGACAGGAATGTAAGTGTCTCAGTGAGTGTGTGACAGACAGGAATGTGAGTGTCTCAGTGAGTGTGTGACAGACAGGAATGGGAGTGTCTCAGTGAGTGTGTGACAGACAACAATGTGAGTGTCTCAGTGAGTGTGTGCCAAACTGGAGTGTGAGTGTCAGTGTGTGCCTGGCAGAAATGTGAGTATCTCAATGTATGTATGTGAGTGGGAGTCTGGCAAAAATGAGTAAGTATAAATTTGGTGAGTACCACAATATGTGTAAGTGAATTTGCCCTTTTGTTTTGTACATTGCAGTAGGATTATTTCATAGAGTCTTATACTAAATGAACAGTGAGCTGTAAGCCTCTGCCCCAGCAGTGAATGGGTTATGTTTTCCTTCCACAAATATTTCATAAATACTAAAAAGATCCATTTTGCAGGTATTTAAAAGGTCCTGATTAGCCGGCAGCGGGAAATCCTTTTGATGTGAACCTTGTGAGCAGCACTTATCTTGAGTGAAATTGTAAATAGCTCTGTTAATTTTTATCTTATATCATTTTTAATCAGCCCCCTGGAATTATTCTTCTGCCCTGGAAGCATTTTGAGAAACAGTATTTCTCTATGGTGCCAAAATCATCAAAGAAACTTTTATAAACGAGTGTTTCTCAATATAATAACCAGCACTACGCTTTTTTACCTCAATGGTACCCAAACAAAGAGAATGGACATCATTAGATTTATCTAGAATTTACCCCTTGTTTTTACTTAGCCTCACCCCATTTGCCTCAATGCTGAAACAGAAAACATTTTGTTTTGTTTTAATTCAAACTTCATCTTCCCCACTTGAAAACCTCATAATATCCCAAGCTTTATCACGAGCTACTGAAATGCATTTGTGTGAAATAAAGTAAGAAAAGCATCATTAGTGCCTTTTTCTGCATTATGTACAGGGCTTGATTGGTGGATGCTCGGTAAAGGATATGAAACCCCCCCCCCAAAATAAATCTTTTGGGGTTCAGCCAGAGCATATGATTTTATAAAAACTTCCAATTTACTTCTATTATCAAATTTGCATCGTTCCCATTGTATTCTTTGTTGAAGAGATACCTAGGTAGCTATCTGGAGCACTACATGGCAGGAAATAGTGCTGCCCTTTAGTGCACTTGCAATTGGTTAGCATTCTTACCAAACTGCTGCCATATAGTGATCAAGACACGTGCACACTCCTGAGCTTATGCCCTGCTTTTCAACAAAATATACCAAGAGAACAAAGAAACATTTTGTGTTTTATATCGCTTTCTGTTGATTGGCCTGGTTGTTAATGTTACATCATGCATGGAATTCATAGGTAGACACTCGTTTGGCTACCTTTCCTAGTGTTCGTGTCATCTATATCTCTGGTTGTCCTAAGTGCCCCAGTACATAATAACTTGTACATCACAAGAGATCCGGTGTAATTGTAAAACCTTCACATATCAGATTTATTCGGGTAAATTAGTAAAGTAGTCTCATTGTAAAGAACAGAAGCCTTGCAGAAGCGAATATAGGGCGAGGTGTAGACATTCATCTAGAGCACGTCAATTCAAACAACTTCCCAGTTGACTTAAATTATAAACTTTGCTTTGATATCTTGGTATAATTTGTTGAAGAATTAAACTAGGTAGACTGATAGGAGCTTAGGAGTGTGCACGTGCCTTAAGCATTCTATGGCTACAGTGTTTGCAACTATGTATAACATTACTAAAAACATTTTTGCAAGCTCTTTTGCCATATGGCTAAAGACACATGCACGCTCCTGAACTCACCTAGGATTGCTCTTTAACAAGGATACCAAGAGTATTAATCTACATGTTTAATAAAAGTAAATGGGTAAATTGCATACAATGGTATGCTCTGTAAAATCCTTTTAAGTTTCATTTTGAGTTTACTGTCCCTTTAAAAAAGCAAATTTATAAAGACTTAACAATGCTTGTGAAGTAGTTAATCCAATTGTTGTCTTGTTTCTATTTTTTATTTATTTCTCTTGAATTTTCTTCAAGTTTACTTCTGTGCATATGTGTGTGGACCTGTATAGAGGACATTAACATTCA
This sequence comes from Bombina bombina, assembly GCF_027579735.1. Classification (NCBI taxonomy): domain Eukaryota; kingdom Metazoa; phylum Chordata; class Amphibia; order Anura; family Bombinatoridae; genus Bombina; species Bombina bombina. Next base: position 169,613,985 of record NC_069508.1, read on the forward strand.
CCGAGATTACGAGTTTTGCGGTAACAGGGGTGCGTTGATAACGAGCAGTTTTTACTCACCGCTTACTTAAGACAACGCTGGTATTACAGGTTTTTTTAAACCCGGCCTTATCCGCAAAAAGGTGAGCAAAATTTAGCTCCACATCTCACCTCAATAGAAATCAACGTGGCCGGACTTTTAGCCGACGGACACTTGGCCGACGGACACTTGGCCAACGGACATTTGGCCGACGGATATTTGGCCGAAACACAAGTGGCTGTCACATAACAGTCCGGCCACGAGATAGATAGATTTGATAGATAGATAGATACATAGATTAGATAGATAGATCAATAGATGCAATAGATACATTTGATAGATACGATAGATAGATAGATAGATTTGATAGATAGATAAATAGATAGATTTGATAGATAGATAGTTTCCCAGACAGAGAATTACAAAACGTGCGGCTGGGACCCATGGTAAGGTTCCCAGAGGCAGTTGCGGCGCCCGAGGCTCTGATTAGAACAGAGCACTCTGGAACGTATCTGCCCTCGGCCGAAATCGGAACATTCTTTAGCTTTCTGTCTGTCAGCCAAATGTCCGTCGGCCAAATGTCCGCCTGCCAAATGTCCTTCTGCCAAATGTCTTTCTGCATTTTGTCAGAGCACTGAAATCAATGGGGCAGAATCGGCTGAAAAAAAAGCTAACACCTGCAAAAAAGCAGCGTTCAGCTCTTAATGCAGCCCCATTGATTCCTATGAGGAAACAAAAGTTATGTCTACACCTAACACCTTAACATGAACCCCGAGTCTAAACACCCCTAATCTTATACTTATTAACCCCTAATCTGCTGCCCCCACCTACATTATATTATTAACCCCTAATCTGCCGCTCCAGACACCGCTGCCACCTACATTATCCATATGAACCCCTAATCTTCTGCCCCAACATCGCCGACACCTACTTTTTATTTATTAACCCCAACTCTGCCGCCCCCAATGTCGCCGCCACCTACCTACACATATTAAACCCTAATCTGCCGCCCCCAATGTCGCCACCACTATAAAAAAGTTAACCCCTAAATCTAAGTCTAACCCTAACACCCCCCTAACTTAAATATAATTTAAATAAATATAAATAAAATTACTACAATTAACTAAATAATTCCTATTTAAAACTAAATACTTACCTATAAAATAAACCCTTAGCTTGCTACAATATAACTAATAGTTACATTGTAGCTATCTCAGGGTTTATTTTTATTTTACAGGCAACTTTGTATTTATTTTAAATAGGTACAATAGTTATTAAATAGTTATTAACTATTTAATAACTACCTAGCTAAAATAAATACAAATTTACCTGTAAAATAAACCCTAACCTAAATTACAATTACACCTAATACTACTCTAAAGACAATACCCCCCCAACATTTACAACCCACCACCCACACACCCAACCCTACTCTAAAACCCACCCAATTCCCCTTAATAAAACCTAACACTATCCCCTTGAAGATCACCCTATCATGAGATGTCTTCACCCAGCCGGGCACAAGTGGTCCTCCAGAGGGGCAGAAGTCTTCATCCGATCCGGGCAGAAGAGGTCCTCCAGACAGCCAGAAGTCTTCATCCAGGCGGCATCTTCTATCTTCATCCATCCTGAGTGGAGTGGGTCCATCTTGAAGCCAGCTGACACGGAGCATCCATCCAGACCGACAACTACACGACGAATGACGGTTCCTTTAAATGACATCATCCAAGATGGCGTCCCTTGAATTCCGATTGGCTGATAGGATTCTATCAGCCAATCGGAATTAAGATATGAAAAATTCTATTGGCTGATGCAATCAGCCAATAGGATTGAAGTTCAATCCTATTGGCTGATCCAATCAGCCAATAGGATTGAGCTCTCATTCTATTGGCTGTTCCAATCAGCCAATAGAATGCGAGCTCAATCCTTTTGGCTGATTGGATCAGCCAATAGGATTTTTCCTACCTTAATTCCGATTGGCTGATAGAATCAGCCAATCGGAATTCAAGGGATGCCATCTTGGATGACGTCATTTAAAGGAACCATCATTCGTTGTGTAGTCATCTGTCTGGATGGATGCTCCGCGTCGGCTGGCTTCAAGATGGACCCGCTCCGCTCAGGATGGATGAAGATAGAAGATGCAGCCTGGATGAAGATTTATGGCCGTCTGGTGGACCTTTTCTGCCCGGATCAGATGAAGACTTCTGCCCCTCTGGAGGGCCACTTGTGCCCGGCTGGGTGAAGACTTCTCACGGTAAGGTGATCTTCAAGGGGTTAGGGTTTTATTAAGGGGGGATTGGGTGGGTTTTAGAGTAGGGTTGGTTGTGTGGGTGGTGGGTTGTAAATGTTGGGGGGGTATTGTCTTTTTTTTTACAGGTAAAAGAGCTGATTACTTTGGGGCAATGCCCCGCAAAAGGCCCTTTTAAGGGCTATTTGTAATTTAGTATAGGGTAGGGATTTTTATTATTTTGGGGGGCTTTTTTATTTTATTAGGGGGATTAGATTAGGTGTAATTAGTTTAAAAAACTTGTAATTATTTTATTTTTTTCTGTAATTTAGTCTTTGTTTGTTTTTCATACTTTAGTTTATTTTATTTATTTGTAATTAATTGTAGGTAATTTAGGTTAGGATTTATTTTACAGGTACTTTTGTCTTTATTTTAGCTAGGTAGTTATTAAATAGTTAATAACTATTTAATAACTATTGCACCTAGTTAAAATAAATACAAAGTTGCCTGTTAAATAAAAATAAACCCTTAGCTAGATACAATGTAGCTATTAGTTATATTGTAGCTATCGTAGGGTTTATTTTATAGGTAAGTATTTAGTTTTAAATAGGAATAATTTATTTAATTGTAGTAATTTTATTTTGTTTTATTTAAATTATATTTAAGTTAAGGGGTGTTAGACTTAGGGTTAGACTTAGGTTTAGGGGTTAATAAATTTAATATAGTAGCGGCGATGTTGAGGACGGCAGATTAGGGGTTAATAAGTGTAAGTAGGTGGCGGCGATGTCCGGTCGGCAGATTAGGGGTTAAAAAATGTATTTAAGTGTTTGTGATGTGGGGGGGGCTTGGTTTAGGGGTTAATAGGTAGTTTATGGGTGTTAGTGTACTTTTTAGCACTATAGTTAAGAATTTTATGTTACGGCGTTAGCCCATAAAACTCTTAACTACTGACTTTTAAATGCGGTAGGAGTCTTGACAGGAGAGGGTGTACCGCTCACTTTCTCCAAGACTCGTAATACCGGCGTTAGGAAAATCCCATTATAAATATAGGATACGCAATTGACGTAAGTGGATTTGCGGTATGCTCGAGTCGCGGAATAAAAGTGAACGGTACACCTGTACCTGCCAGACTCGTAATACCAGCGGGCGTTAAAAAGCAGCATTGGAACCTCTCAACGCTGCTTTTTAAGGCTAACGCAAGACTCGTAATCTAGCAGATTGTAATTAGTTTGTTTTTTGTTAGGTTTTAAAGGTGCTCTTGGGATCCCAGCGCCCCTTGACAGTGGAACTTGTTCTATCTTAAGTTAACCTTACAAGATAGTCAAATAGGACAGTCTGAGGATGAACTGTAAAATGAGGCTGCCCCATAGATATAGCACCTTACAGATGCAGACATAAAGGTCTCATTTCAAATGAGTCGTTAAAAATTGAGCTGTAAGCCGACAGATAAAAATGGTTTTCGGCTCCATTTTAGTACCATTGAAATATTTTGCACAGTGTGTGCAGTTGGTCTTTTTGTGTTTATGAAGTAGGAGAGAGAGAGAGAGAGAGAGAGAGAGAGTGAGAAAGAGAGAGAAAGCAAGAGAAAGGGAGAGAGAAAGAGAGAGAGAGAGAGAGAGAGAGAGAGAGAGAGAGAGAGAGAGAGAGAGAGAGAGAGAGAGAGAGAAAGAGAGAAAGAGAGAGAGAAAGAGAGAGAGAGAGAGCGAGAGAGAGAAAGAGAGAGAAAGAGATAAAGAGAGAGAAAGCAAGATAAAGAGAGAGAGCAAGATAAAGGGAGGGAGAGAGAGAAAGAGAGAGAGCAAGAGAGAGAAAGAGAGAGAAAGAGATAAAGAGAGAGAAAGCAAGAGAAAGAGAGAGAGCAAGATAAAGAGAGGGAGAGAGAGAGAGAGAGAGAGAGAGAGAGAGAGAGACTTTCTGGAAATCCTTTCCTACTGCCCCTACAGTGTGCCAGCAAGACTCACAGTTTGTTAGATGCAATTACTACAAACCTGAGTGCCATAATCAGCCAGACAGGAACCACTGGGCACTAAGTCTAGGCAGCTGCTTAATTTGCTGTATTACAAAACTGTCCCTCTGTGCACACTCACTCTGTTTGTGGCATTGGGATTTTGCAGTCATTGCTGGTTTGGCATTATCCCTATAGGAGCATCCTGAGCATATAAATGATTTACTTGGAAGTATCTTTATAACCCTCACTTCAAGATCATTTTGTCTCCATGCTCCTCAGGCGCCAAAATTAGATTTGACTTGGTAGCGGTAAGTTTATTTTGCTTGTTGATGCACTAATTAGAGAGTTCTGCTGCAATGAAAAATTATACTTATTCACAGCAGTGATAAAGCTTTGTATTTTTGTACGTTAAAGACCAATTTATCCAGAGTTCTACCAAGCAGGTTAATTTGATTTTTTTTGCTTCAAATGCCAATATCTTTAAAGAGACATAGAGGTCAGAATAAAAAATTTATGATTAAGATATTATATTTTTTAAATGTATGTTTATTATCATAGGCCTAGATTTGGAGTTTGGTGTTAGCCGTGAAAACCAGCGTTAGAGGCCCCTAACGCTGGTTTCTTACGGACTCCGGTATTTAGAGTTCAGTTACCGACACTCAAAAATCACCCAACGCTCAAATTTCTACCGACAGCTCAAACCCAGTAGTAAACATATACCGACAAAATAAACATTCACGAATCACAAAACAAATATTACACAAAGTACACTTACACTCATACAAACACTACACTATATTTATTTTTAAGATTTAATAATTTTTCTTCAAAATACAAAGGATCAAAGTTGCGAGATCTCGGGTGTTAGAAAAAAACAACACAAATCCATTTTCCCATTGACTTACATTGACACACGGGAAAAGACCCTCATATACCTACATCTAACTAATAAGATTATCACAAATATACACTAATCGATGCATACAAACAATATACACCACATGACATACAAAAAAAAGTTTATTATTAAAAAAAAACACGATTTAGTTACTTTTTCACACAAGCTCATGACGTCACTCACTTTACGAGGAAAACCAGTCTTTGAAAAAAAAAATTACCAAATTTTAGAGCCTCCATTGACTTCTATGGGGAAGACGTGCTCGTGCACGCGAAACACACATTTCCCTAACGCACGCAAATAGCGTAGACCTAAAAACTCCAAATACCAGCGCTAGAAAATACATGCTTTTATGCGTTAGACCCAGCTATGATAAATAGATCAAGAAATGACTATTTCCCTATGGTGGACTTATGGATTGTACTTATTGAATATTCACAACACCATTAAATTGTTTCAGACTTTTATATTACATCAACTACAAATCAACATCACTAGTAACAAAATTTTGTTTTCAAAATATTACATTTAAACTGACACAAAAATAATTTAAACTTTTCAGGATTCACAAACAGTACACAATGGGAAACAATTCTCATTTACCTTTATTATTGCATTTCATTTATTCAACTCATATGCTTGCAGCAACAGCATATCTACATAGGCTTAACACATGATCAGTCATGGATGCACATACATTACTTTTAACATTCACTCATACATGTGCATTCAAATGATGGGGGAAAAACACATTACATTCTCTCTAAGAATCACAAAATAGAACATATGGATTTTACTGTACTTTTAACATCATGATTCCATCACAAGAAACCATTAGGAATTACGTACAACAAGAACATCATTACACAAGATTACAGATGTCACTTTATGGGAAGGAACAACAATGCCAGACCGCTATATAGAAGTCAGCATATGTGGGACACAATCACAATATATACGTATATGTACATAACACGCATCACCCATCACGCAACCACAAAGCACACATTTATATTTTATTCAGCACACAATAACAATGTAGTCAAATACAACAACACAATGAGGATTTCAGAACTACATAGGCAGGTTAATAATATCATGACGTCATTAGAAGATTCAACCATACACATTACAGATTCACGACTGTACCGCCCATTTATGAACTTTAACACTCAATACTACAATACAACATATACGTAAATAACAGTTTGGAACACCATTATTAGGGAGATTTGAATGGGACAATTAATAAATATTGTCAGATCGCAAATCACTTATATATATAATACTACAGATGACAGCCGGAAGTTCTTCAGTATTAGTGCCATTTGAATGGGACGCATACAATATTTACATCTCGGCAATCACTTATATACACAATACTACAGATGACAGCCGGAAGTTATTCAGCATTAGTGCGATTTTAATGGGACGCATACAATATTTACATCTCGGCAATCACTTATATATACAATACTACAGATGACAGCCAGAAGTTATTCAGCATTAGTGCGATTTGAAAGGGACGCATACAATATTGACAGCTCGGCAATCACTTATATACACAATACTACAGATGACAGCCGGAAGTTCTTCAGTATTAGTGCCATTTTAAATGGACGAGTACAATATTGACAGCTCTGCAATCACTTATATATACAATACTACAGATGGCAGACGGGAAGTTCGGAATTATTATGCAGATTTTAATGGGACGCATACAATATTGACATCTCGGCAATCACTTATATACACAATACTGCAGATGACAGCCGGAAGTTATTCAGTATTAGTGCCATTTTAATGGGACGCATAAAATATTGACATCTCGGAAATCACTTATATATACAATACTACAGATGGCAGACGGGAAGTTCTGAATTATTATTGCGATTTTAAAGGGACGCATACAATATTGACAGCTCGGCAATCACTTATATATACAATACTACAGATGTTACTTTATCGTTTACAAACAATGTTGCAGCAACATTGATCGATCACATTCGATGCACATTATACACAACTATGCACTTTCATTCATGTTAGCCTGGACGTGTGCTTGTTACTATAAGATCGCGTTTAAGAAATATTGATTACGCATATGATCAAACATTACAAACATGCACTGTATGTGTGATATTTGGCACTTTCACATTGAGATTCATTGTTGGAAAACAACATTTCAGCAAACAACAAAAAAACGCCCACTGTGAAAGCATTTGCGCCGCTCACATACAAACAAGTGATTACAATCAGCAATCATTACAAACTCACTACCATTGGACTAATTGTACTATAAATCCCCCAAACAACATGGCCAATGCATCACTTGTGATCCACATCAGATCAAGTGCATACCTTGTTACGCTGTTTTGAAAGATGGATGACGCTGCTGGTGCTGCTATTGGCGAACTAGCTGTTGGTCGAATCAGGCAGCCTCGGCGGCTCAGACTGAGACGAAGGGGTCGTCTGGTTCGAGGTCCTCCTGTCTACAGGGTGAGACCCACCTTGGAAAACATGAGCGACTTTGAGGTTTATGATAAGTATCGGCTCAATCGCGAACAGCTCATTGGCCTTTACGATCTTCTTAAACCTCATTTGGAGCCACGTATAAGAATAAGGACTGCTGTTCCCGCCATGAGTAAGATGCTAAGCTGTCTATACGTCCTGGCCTCCGGGAGTTTTAAATCCGGAGAAATGTACATGCATGGCCTGGCTCAAGGTACATTCTCTGGGGTGTTTGATAACTTTCTGGACGCCATGGTACGTATCAGTAAGCAATACATAGGATTCCCACAGAATGATGGTGATTGGAGGCGCCTGAAGCGGGAATTCTTTGATATTGCTCAATTGCCCAATGTCTTGGGAGCCATAGATTGTACCCACATTGCGCTGCGTGCTCCAATTGATTACTTGCCCTTCAGAAATCGCAAACATTTTCATAGCCTCAACGTGCAATATGTGTTTGTGACGCACAGATGAGGATTATGCACGTGTGTGCGAATTTTGGAGGGGCTAGTCATGATGCCCGCATCCTCTCTCTGTCGTCCCTGTGGAGATCGTTTGAGGAAAGACAAATGCCCCCTGGTTATCTCGTTGGTGAGTATTTGTGCACAACATGGTTAATTAGTTTGACAATTGCCACTGTAGTTTTAAAATGTTAGCATAATGTTCAGCTATCAGATGCAATTTAACCATTTATTTTCCCGCTAATGTCTACTTTTTGTTCAATGCAGATATGTAGCATGTCTTACCTTAAATGCTCAGATAGAGAATGCAATGTAACCATTTAGTTTGCATTTTACACAAGGTTTGGTTTAGGAGAAATACGCATATGTAGCATGTCTTAGCTGAAATGGGAAGATAGCAGCAAATGCAATTTAACCATGTCATTGTCTCTTTCCGCTAATGTCTACTTTTAGGTCAATGCAGATATGTAGCATGTCTTACCTTAAATGCTCAGATAGAGAATGCAATGTAACCATTTTGTTTGCATTTTACACAAGGTTTGGTTTAGGAGAAATACGCATATGTAGCATGTCTTAGCTGAAATGGGAAGATATTAGCTAATGCAATTTAACCATGTCATTGTCTCTTTCCGCTAATGTCTACTTTTAGTTCAATGCAGATATGTAGCATGTCTTACCTTAAATGCTCAGATAGAGAATGCAATGTAACCATTTCGTTTGCATTTTACACAAGGTTTGGTTTAGGAGAAATACGCATATGTAGCATGTCTTAGCTGAAATGGGAAGATAGAGAATAATATTGAACTAGATTATTCTTTTACAAAATAAACATTTGTTAGTGGATTATTGTGTACCAAAAATTTTATTGGACTCCAAATACTATTTTGAGGATTCTGTTTGGATTATGTTCTGTTCATAATTTATAGGTGATTCTGGGTACATGAGCCGGCCTTGGCTCATTACCCCCTTGCGTAGCCCGACTGATGTGTCTGAGGAGCGCTACAATAGGGCTCATAAGAGAACCAGGGCGGTGGTTGAACGGATGTTCGGGCTCCTGAAGATGAGGTTCAAGTGCCTGGACAGGTCAGGAGGAGCCCTCCAGTACAACCCAAAGAAGGTGGCTAAGATCGTTGTAGCCTGTAGCGTCCTGCATAATATTGCACAGCGGGCTGGGATGCTGCAGGGCGTCCCGGCGCACCGAAACCTCCTCAGAGATGAGGAGGATGATCCTGTTCTAGAGGGGCCATTCCGGGACGAGGGGCTCAATGTCAGAGCAGACATCATCAAACGCCACTTTAGATGGTAAATAATAGAAGTTAGACTGGAGTATTGTCAATAGATGTGAACTCTAGGGAAATGACAAGTAGAGAATTGTGCAAACATGTTAGGATTGTTCATCAAATGCTAAAAATGTGTTTCATTTATTAATATAGGTGATGCTCTGGGCATTGGGTCCTGTAGCGAGTCTTTGCCACCTGGTTTTTAAAGAGGACTTCAGCTGGTAAGTATAAATGTATGGACTGTTGCTGGCATGAATTGTACACAAATACATCATATGGCATACATTTTCTAAACTAGTATTTAGTTTACACATTACTTAAAATGTAAATACTCAGAAAGGGATCGTCTAGCATAACTATCCTCTAGCATGACTATGGTTCAATGTCACACATTAGAGGTTCGTTCTGCTCAATATGACTCATCTTCACACTTGATAGAACATAACACAAGATGCTACACACGCTTAGTAAGCTAGTGACAGAAATTGGTTCAGAAATGGGGGGTGGTAGAGGGGTACATAACTGATTCACACACTTGTAGTAATTTTTATTAAACTTTTTCTGCCATTAGGGAGCTGACTTAATCTAAAGACTGAAAGGGAAGAATTAGAAGATTGCCCAGACTGACAGTGGAAAAAGCCAAGATTGAAATTGAAGTATACCAATGGGATCATGTCTGGCATTATCTTTCCAATCTGCTGACCTTGAAAACCATACAAAGACATGTTCACATGGTAAGTGCCAACTATTTGATAGAATAAGGCTGTGGAGGCATCCTATTGGAGACACTTAGATTATTTTCTAATTTTTAGATGGTATTTCACAGTCCTCTATTTTTGAAATGATGAATAAGACACCTATTGAAGATCAACTGTTTTCCCCTGAATTGACTTTCAAAGACCATGCATCATCCAGGTTGGTGTACCAATGCATGCTAGTTAAGAATCACAGGAAGAATGTTGAATATTAGTAGCTTACATACATTAGTCATATTTAGTTCATAATTAGATATTTAGGGATCACAATCAGACACTTAGATGATTTTACTTTTTTAGATGGTATTTCACAGTCCTCTATTTTATGAACTGATGAATAAGACACCTATTGAAGATCAACTGTTTACCCCTGAATTGACTTTCAAAGACCATGCATTATCCAGGTTGGTGTACTAATGCATGCTAGTTAAGAATCACAGGAAGAATGTCGAATATTAGTAGCTTACATACATTAGTCATACTTATTTCATAATTAGATATTTAGGGATCACAATCAGAAAAAGGAATACATATTATAGTTGATATAGAGGTATTTGAATGGACATGCAATATTACATTTATGTTCAGCATACATATATATTATTGAAATGTGATATACATTATTATGTATAATTAGAAATTCAGATATTTAAATTTAATTTTTATTACACAATATAATGGTGTATGTTTATTTTATTTATTTTTAAATTTAATTAATAAATATCTTGATAAAACGTTGAACAAAGTTAGAGCATAGACACAAGATGATTGTAAATGTATTTTATGAATATTTGACAACGTGTGTATTAACTTTGTTAAAATTTTGTTTTTTAATTTCAGATTGTCATCTGATGACTTCCAGGAATATTTTTTTGTTTTTGTTTCAGAAACTTTTAATTTTTTAAATGGTAATAATAAACATTTTATTATTAAATACACTCTTTTGAACAGATTATAATAAATATCCATATAATCTATCAATAAAAAACAATTTGACTCCCATGACTGGTAGTTGGCTATTTGACAAGCACATGCATAAGATCAAATAATGCATTAATTTTAGAAAATCCACTGATTCAGAGAATATTAAATAAAAATATATTTTTTAAATTAATTGGGGAGTGAGATCCATCGATGCTTTTCTTTTGAAATTCTTAGATGTTAAAATAATGTCGGATATGTAGTCAAAATTTGACATAAATTATTTTGGTTCACTTTTAAGAAGGAAGTGGTTCAATTACATTAAAGTGACAGTGTTGTTGAATGTAAAATTAATTTTATAAGATCTTGTATCTTCCTTAGGTATCTCAAAACATTATTTCTAAAATTTTTTTAAAGTTTACATTTATAAATGGTAGGTCATTTAACTTCATATTTTTCCCAAGCTAGGTATTGGATGCCAGGTTAATAGATTTAATTTTCTAGTGGAGTCATTTAACTATAGTTATTAATATTATGTATTTTTTAAAATCTTACCTCTTGGGTTAGACATCACATATCTATATATAATTTTCATTCCCCTTTAGTTTATTTTGACAATGTTAAATCAACATTCCAAATGTTTTGGTCCTTAAAGGGACATTCACAAAGTATATTGTGTATTGATTTTTTAAAAATTCATAAAAGAATTTAAACATATTTAGAAAGTACTATAGAATTACATTCAGTCTTTAAATATACTTCAAAAAAGATACATCAATGCACATATCTTAGTCAATTACATAAGGCATCTATGTGCAACCAACAATCAGCATCAAAATAGCCTATGTAGATAGGTATTTAATCCAAAAATATATATAATTACAATCTAATGATTGAATACCAAAACATATTAAGTTGTTCAAATATTATAATCTTATCCAAAATGCATACATAACATATAGCTTAATGTCCCTCTAAGCTGAAGACTCCGAAATACATCCTTTACAATATATATTTCAGTCAGTGTGTAAAACAATCCAGAAGTTAATCTAAATATGCTTTAATCATATGTTATACTAATTTAGCAAAAGGAAGGTGCCTAGGTTTCTGATTTTTCAAGCATTATTGTGAAATGTCTCTTTAAAGGGACATGAACTCAAAATATACTTAAAGGGAGACAGTTAAAAAATTAATGATTTATACATTCTGAATGAGTATTCTATTTTAAGCAACTTTAAAAATTGTCTCATATTATGAATGTTCCTTGTGATGTTGCTATGATTAATTTAAAAATAAGGCATTAAATAGATAATTTATTTGCTTCAGTACTCTGGACAGAACTTGTTTTTTTTGGTTGGATTAATTTATCCAACAATCATCAAGGACAACCCAGGTTTTTTGCAACAATTGTCCGTAATCTAAAATATCATTATTGATTTGCAAAGAAAGATCCTTCTGTTGAGGATATCTAAATACTAAGATAAATAGATTTACATTTTAAAGTCTAAACAATTTTCTATCTCTACAGATCATTTGATACAATTGTTTGTTTGTAATGTCTATTTAAAAATAAAGACGCCATTGCACAATAACATATATGAGCAGTTCAGACAAATACAAGCTCGAGGTTTATTTACTAATAACAAACAAACCTGTAGTTTAAAATTTATAAACAGATTATCCAAGTTACTGACATTATAACCTGAATTTGAAAATTCAGAAATATTGCGTGGGAAACGCATCTTGAAACACCAGATTAGCATCTTTAAACATTAGAGTCTAATGTCACGCAATAGCACACAATCAATGTGCATTATGAAATACATTTAATAGAGCAATATCAATACTTCACAATAAGTCAAGAAATTGATTTTATGAACAATAAAGACATACAATATTAAATGTGTATTTGTATTAAAGAAACAGACCGTTATTAACCCGAAAAATGTATACAACATTTAATAATGTGACAGTATTAGATTTTAAATAGAATTTTATCATTAATATTTAACGGATCACGGATATTAAATCTGCGTCACACATATCCGCATGACAGGCCCATGAGTTACAAATAAGTCTACATGAAAAATGAAGTTACAGCACCACCAGGAGGTATGTGTAAGGAAGTTACTAAGATATGAAACATTAAGGAACGGCCAATCAGAGTTCATCACACAAACACAACTTGAGTCAGGATGGTCTCACAGACATTCTAACAATATTTCAAACTTTTATCCAATCAGATGTACAGATAACTTGTCCCATGGTGCATCTCATGTTTACTTCACCATATAAAAGTCCATTACACGTTGCCATCTTTGTCAGTTCTCTAATGCCTGCAGGCGTACTGTATATATAATTTATATATATATCTATCATATCTGAAAACCCAGCAGGCATGTTATCTCCCAGGTTCACCAAGCAGGAGAGCGCTGCACTGGTCCACGCCGTCAAGGACTTTTATCCCCAGCTGTTTGGGAACAAGAGGAGGTTGACAGATGCGCCTGTTAAGAAGGCCCTCTGGGAGTCTATCACCAATGCGGTTAAATTGGTGTGTGACGTCCAGAGGAGCCAGGATCAAATCATGAGGAGATTCGGAGATATGAGGTTGCGCTTAACAAAAAAAGTCAACCTCATAAGGGACTGGGTACAAGCCCGTAAAAGAGGGGGCCAAAGAAAGGCCCCGCGGAAACTATACCTACTCCCTTATGAGGTGACTTTATGCGAGCTCCTCAATCTCCGGGTCCCCAAAAGATTTAGATCCTCGCCATCCTCGGCCTCCTCTTCTTCCCTCCCAGCTGCGGGATCTGAAAGTCCTGACGTGGGGGCCAGGGCAGCTGCTTCTCCATCCGGTGGCCTGGGAGGAGATGATGGAGAATCTGAACCAGGTAACTATCCAACTTCATATAATATCTTAATATTTGAATTTTTTTTAAAAATGTGTATATAGTCAGATACTAAACCTATACAGATCTCACAACATACACTACATATGATGTTTAGATATCTGATTTTAGATTAGTGACACATGAAATAGGAATGATGTTTCTTGCTCTCTACAGAATATGCGTCACAGAGCGAAAATGGAATTGCGCATACACGTTAACATGGGTTTGCTGTAAGTGGCATTGCTTTATACATGTTGGTCAAATGACGGATGCGTAATTCCGCTTGGAATCATTGCGCAATGATCGCGAAAATGGAATTGCGCATACACGTTAACATGGGTTTGCTGTAAGTGGCATTGCTTTATACATGTTGGTCAAATGACGGATGCGTAATTCCGCTTGGAATCATTGCGCAATGATCGCGAAAATTGAATTGCGCATACACGTTAACATGGGTTTGCTGTAAGTGGCATTGCTTTATACATGTTGGTCAAATGACGGATGCCTAATTCCGCTTGGAATCATTGCGCAATGATCGCGAAAATGGAATTGCGCATACACGTTAACATGGGTTTGCTGTAAGTGGCATTGCTTTATACATGTTGGTCAAATGACGGATGCCTAATTCCGCTTGGAATCATTGCGCAATGATCGCGAAAATGGAATTGCGCATACACGTTAACATGGGTTTGCTGTAAGTGGCATTGCTTTATACATGTTGGTCAAATGACGGATGCGTAATTCCGCTTGGAATCATTGCGCAATGATCACGAAAATGGAATTGCGCATACACGTTAACATGGGTTTGCTGTAAGTGGCATTGCTTTATACATGTTGGTCAAATGACGGATGCGTAATTCCGCTTGGAATCATTGCGCAATGATCGCGAAAATTGAATTGCGCATACACGTTAACATGGGTTTGCTGTAAGTGGCATTGCTTTATACATGTTGGTCAAATGACGGATGCCTAATTCCGCTTGGAATCATTGCGCAATGATCGCGAAAATGGAATTGCGCATACACGTTAACATGGGTTTGCTGTAAGTGGCATTGCTTTATACATGTTGGTCAAATGACGGATGCCTAATACCGCTTGGAATCATTGCGCAATGATCGCGAAAATGGAATTGCGCATACACGTTAACATGGGTTTGCTGTAAGTGGCATTGCTTTATACATGTTGGTCAAATGACGGATGCGTAATTCCGCTTGGAATCATTGCGCAATGATCACGAAAATGGAATTGCGCATACACGTTAACATGGGTTTGCTGTAAGTGGCATTGCTTTATACATGTTGGTCAAATGATGGATGCGTAATTCCGCTTGGAATCATTGCGCAATGATCGCGAAAATGGAATTGCGCATACACGTTAACATGGGTTTGCTGTAAGTGGCATTGCTTTACACATGTTGGTCAAAATGAAATGTGAATTATTATATATGTGAAGAATACAGTATTCTTATTTTCAATATTAGACATAATAAAAAAAGAAAAAAGCAGAATCCAAAAAAATTATAACATATGCCCATCAATTGATGAGAATGAAATAACAAAAAAAAACAATTTAAGCTACAGTAAACAACACAACTGATTGAAAATAAGAGTACAGGATATATTTATCATGAATTTAATTGAGGAAACAATTAACTCATGGGACTACCAAAGGATTAATATTTTTTAATTGATTTGCTAATAATGTAAAGATTTTAAACATGGCATGATTTGTATTAATGATATCCAATCCTCATTTAATATATTACAGATCTGGATGTTGGTGCTGGATCCTCAAGGCAGGGCTTGTCACAGTATGGTATGTCTCATTTTAATTGACATTTGTCTTAGAAACATGGACAGAACATTACATACTAAATCCAGATTGTTCAATATTTATATGTATCTGCAAAATGGATTTTATAACTTTTTGCAAATAAGAATAAATAAAACAAAAAAATAGGATTACATTGTAAGACTACTCTGATTTTGTTTGGAATTTAAGATATCCCATCTATTCGGGATGTCTTAATTTTAATGTAAGATTCTTTGAATGTCCAATTTATATTCTTCCCTTGTGTATTGCTTAATCTTATTTGTATACATTTTTTAAAAATACACACACTTTTGCATATGTTTAGATTTTAAAAATATAGATTCCATTTTTGAAATTGATCACGTCATTTAAGGGACATGCCAACTAAATTTTACATAGAATGATTTTTAAACGTGATTTTATTGTTTTGTTTAAACATTTTATGAGCTACATTGGTTCAGTCTATTGTTTTAGTTCTTTTAAAAAAAAATGGATTTTGGTTTAGGTTAAACAATGCATTACTGGTATTATCCGGCTGTTTTTTTATGCATAAATTGGCATTTTTACAAAAGTTAAAATCATGTGTTCAGATAACAGTAGTACATAGTTTCAAAAAGTATACAATTACACATTTAGAGCTTCATGTCCCTTTAATAGATGAAAATTAAATAATTCTTAGGATATCCTTAAATAACATATTAGATTGGAATTGCATGCTCAATCCCATTCATTACATCAACATATGGAGTAGAGAATTAATTAACACCAACATTGTCAAATCAATATATTTTTATATTAAAGGGACACTGAGCTAAAATTATTAATGTTGTCATTCAGATAGAGCATGCAATATTAATCAACATTTAAATATAATACTATAATCATATGTGAAATATTATATTGCTAAATGTATTTTAAAATCAAGAATGTACGTTTATCTGCAGCTCAATTTTGGTTGACCAACCTGGGTTTTGATTGATGATTGGTGGATACCTTCAACAAACAATATTTATTGAATCCAATATTGCTTATCTGCATTTAAGATTAAAATGTATCAACATTCCAATTATAATAGGAGTCAATGTAAAATCATTTGGAACAGTTTGAACAGTGAAATCAATGATTGAAATAAATCATGTCAGTGTCCCTTTAATAAACAATAGATTCATTCATCTTTACATTCTTTGGATTAGACAATATTGATATATAATTAACATATTCACTGTTGGAGTTACTTTATAGATATCAGCATACTCTAACAGCACCATGATTAAATATTTGTACTAATCAATTTGGTTTTGTATTGTGATAAATATGTGTTGTGTCCTAAACAAGATTACTGTACATTGCACAAATGGCTCGATGTGCCACATGTCTTTGCTTATATTTGTCAACAGCTGTTATTCAAAATGTGGTTTGTGTGTATTCTTTTAAGAAAATTGATCAATGGGTATATTTAGATATGCAATAGCATCGTATGAGATGAGTTTGATGTCTAATATAGTCAGAAATTAAACATATGTTCAATACATAATTTTTAACAGAATCCCCTTGATTCAATCAAGCATTTTTTTGGATAATAAGTGCTCTATTCTTCACATTTTCAAGTTGTTTATTCTTAAAAATCGCTACAGATGTAATTTAGTGCTATCCCAAATGTGTTCACTAATATATATCTATATCATTCATAGAGAGAGTTGGTGTGGGGAGCCCCGAGGAATCCAGCACTGACACAGAGCCGCATTTGCGGTCTTCTGGTAAGTCCATTGACTCATTTATATGTCATTGAAGGTGTATTGGTAATCAATATTATGAGCATGATTCTCATGAAGCATAACATTTGAAACAAACATATAATTTACTCCTCTGAATATATATTAATTTTCTTGGAATATTGAAAGATTAATAATTAAAACTTTCTTAGTCTACACCTTTGTTATTCAGAAGATGTATAGCATATGTTTGTTTCCATGTTCATTTTTGACAACAGTCATCAAGTGATACACACATGAGAAATCTTAAATGTTATATGTACTATGCTTTTATGATTTTAAAATTAATACAAACAATACATCGAAAATCTGAATAATTGAGAATAACAAATCTAATGTCATTTGTATGCTCCATCAAAATGATGTAAATCATAACTTTGGGTGTGTATATCTTTAATGCAACATTGATGTGTGTCTTTGAGCAACAGTAACATATGTTATAATATCTGATCTTAACGTGTACACAACATGTTATGTTTTACAGAGATTGATTTAACATGTGTGATGGAGGAGGAAGAGGCTGTCTTGAAGTCTGATGGTATGTGAAATATATCTATCATGTTTAGAACATGTTACTTTATTGGAAATCATTTTATTGAAGACATTCAAAGTCTACAGCTTTTGCACTTTAAAAAGGAATATTATTTGTCTGTTCAAATACACTACTGCCCCCTTTCTATATCAGGCAGCATGAAAATATGCTTGGATGTTTTTTTTTTTTATTTTATTTATAATTCATGCCATCATTATGTCGCATGCATATTCCAGGCCAAACCACAATAATAATGTTATAATTGTACAGACAGTCATTGATATTCATCTGAGTGCCTATATGCATACCATATCC